>NC_143235.1:2198663-2502724 GCF_009617815.1 Ciona robusta
AGTTTATGATAAAAAAAATCTGGTCAAAAAAGAAAGAAAATTATAAAAAAACTTCATTTTCCACGTATTTTCAGCCACCATTACGGTGTACGACTCCTTGGATGAGGACGTATTGAAAAGTTACCAAGAATTTCAACTTGCCAATACATTGTATTATACAATGAAGGAGAATTATACAAGTGAACAAGGTGCAAGGATGATATCCATGGACGGTGCTACTAAGAATGCTGGTATGATATATCAACTTGTTTATCTCTCATGGAACTGTTTTATTACAATTTTGTTTCATGGACCTTAAAATTATTAGTTACCACCTGTTTAACTTTTATGGCGTACCACGCTGTAACTTTGTGTGTTTGTTTTTTTATTTTTGTTGTTATATGCTGGACAATTCTGCCTATCCTATTATATTTCTCCTTTTATCTCAAATCCTAAGCCACTACACTTCAGATCAGATTATATAAAGTTAGCTGTAATTCTTATAACAATGCCTGTTTAGCAGATTGTTAAAACTTTGTACTACATACAAACTAACCCATTATTAACACCTGTTGTCTTGTCCCTATATCCTGTCTTTTCGTCTAAAATATTTCTAAATCTTGGCTACCGTAATCTAAAGACAAATAAAAGTTATTATTAAAAATATTCTCTTCCCCCCAGGTGATATGATCGACAGAATGTCGTTGCTTTACAACCGAACCAGACAAGCCGTCATTACAACAGAGCTGACTGAGATCATTTCTGGCGTTGCAGCTTTAGAATAAATAAATTATTTGGCTCCAAAAGTTCATTTGTTTCCATGAAAAATAAACCATTTATCGTTGATGAATAAAATTTGTACCCGTGTGTGAGAGTCATTACTTGTAATTGATCAAGAGTTGTAGTTAGGTATCATTGCATGCCATGCAACGACAATCGTTTTATTACGGGTGTTCTATTTCGAGCACGCTTCCGTGTTGCCGCATATACAACTTGAATTTTTATTGCATAAACTGAAGTGCTTGAGTACAGTTACTATACTACACGGCTACAAACTTACGTGCGCTTTTGTCGTATACATCAGAACTCTTACAAGGTAAAACGGTTTATTCGACTAATGAATATACAGTTACAGTAAATACAACAGAAACTAATTACAGAAACTAATTGTGTATGCAGTAGTACGGACACAGTCTACTTATGTAGGGTAAGCAAGCTTGAATTTTTAAACTTTGAATATTAATAGGTTCTTCTGACATTGAAATTCAAAGGCCTTACTTTCATATCAACGTATTTGAACGAATATCTTGAATTACTGGTCGAGTCTGACAATTTATACCATGTACCCCAATATATACCGTTTTGAACCCCCTTGTAAGGCCCAGTGTAATAATTTCCGTTTAAATTCGCAGCAAAGCAAGCGTTAAACCACCAGCCTGATCTATAGTAACGGCCACAGTTGCCCAATGCGTAACCGTCGTTGTCGCGATCAAATGTTGTGAACGGTTGGAGATGATGATTGTAATTCTCGCTGTAGAGATAAAACAAAAATACGTTTCAATTATTTGCTTGGGCAACACTTACACATCTATTTCTCCAGTTTATAAATAAATGTAACTAATTTATCCGCGGGTGTGGCGGATAACAGTCGACACTCGATTTAACACGAGTGTTGTTTCTTAAACCTTGCGTCTGCTTATGTGTAACCGTATATATGATTGACAATTTAGTCAACCCATAACTGGTTTTTATTTGACACTTTTCTTCAAATGGTTTTTATCCATACCGCATTTTAACGACTGTCGATTTGTAGCTAATTCCCCTTTCCTCGTTGTATTGATAATTTTACCTTCGCCACTGTATTTGCATAGACAAATAAATGTTACGTTCTACCCACCCATAGTTCAACGCATCTCCAGCGGTTCCTGTATACCGCTTAGCAATCAGTTGATAATTCTTCCCTTCCGATCTGATTCTAAATACACCATAGTTGGCGTAATGACTAACGTCGTCCCAATCAGTGAGATTGATACGTAGCTCCATACGTCGGCTCCTGAATAGAAGTCACAGAGTTACAAGTCATTTTCAGTTCAGAACATTCTCGTCTCAAGATTGTTACGAGATATAGGCGTTTAATTTTTTTTTAAATTATGCATTTGACTAATAATTGTTTATCGCGAGGGAAGAGTTTCTCTTATTGTTGGTAAATCGACATATAGCTTTGAAATCAAAATCAACGTGTCCAATTACTAGTCGCAATTGAGCCACCATCCACTATAGTTTGCGTGGCCATTTATTTTATTCGTCGTGTCCATTTATTTCATTTAACGTTTCCAGTGATTGGAGCTACACGTCTTTTATTAAACTTACTTATTGCTAGTATACCTATATATATAGGTCTTATATTGAACTTTTTTGTTGTTTGTACTTATATGATTATGTTACCACCTATCTCACTTACTTATTGCTTGTACTTATATGATGCATCTTTTCCAAACCAATCCAATGGTCAGCGTTAATATCACCAAATCCATTCTTGTAAGATTTCCAACCTTTAGAAAAGTTGACGATACCGTCTATTCTGTGACGTAATGTATGACGTTATATGACATAATAGTTATAATACGGGTAATGTTTTGTTTCTTACACTTCGTGCTCGCTTACGAGTTACCAAGTATAACTTCGTGCCGTGTTTAAACGTCTTAAAAAGGCACACACATACGCCTACAATGGTTGCAATGTCGAGCCTCGAACTCCCCCCTGTGCTAACCACTGTTCCACGGTCTCAGACCAACGAAGTTTACGTGTTATCTGGCTGTCGTTGATAGTTATTCAATCATTCATAATTTGTAAACAAAGTTATTTAATATTCTACCTTCTTTGTAACATGGTCCACCCTCCACCGTCAGTGTCCATATCGCAATATACTGTCCACGTTACTTTGGTACCTGGCCTGATGTCATAAACACCACTTTGACGTACACCTCTTGCGTATAATTCAGCACAGTCGTATGGTAGACCTGAGTCGGTATTTTATGGTCTTAATTTGAGTAACTCGACAGCGAGTATGAGGTGTATAAACTATGAATACAGCATCATGTGTGTCTGGCGTATAAAAAGACAACCATTTTATAACTACCCAGCGAGCATGGTGGGTACAGCCTACATGACTTGGATACATAAATTGTGCCTGGCACGTAAGACGCCTATATGTAGACAATGAGAATGAGGTATAAAACTTACTTTCAGTCTGGCCATCTTGTACGGGGGTTGGGTTTGTAGCTCTCAATATTCTACTTGTAAATTCTATACCCTCTGTTTCGTTCGTAGCATATCCATCTCTAATGTTCACACCAGACCCTTCACTGTATATATAGTTAGGTTGCGTAACTTCAACTGCGTGGGTGACGGTTGTTGACGTAAACATGGCTTCATTATTCTCGTGCGTGACGTCAGATCGTGATGACGTCACTTGACTTCTTGTGGTCGATCTGGTCTCTAAAATATTAAAGCTCGTGATAGGAAATAAATATACAGGTTACCTCCCACCTACTATAAAATTCATGGCTTTAGCACAAACTTTTATACCTTGCGTCTCGTCTTCCGTATAGACTTGCTCTACTCCAGTAACCCGGTCGGTAGTTTCCACTGTTCGTGTGACGTCTTCTTCCGCCTAAAGTTTAACACACGGGATAAGTTATGCAAATGTATGAACGAAACATATTTATCCTCGCGTGGTGGGCAATGTAGCAGTCGTTATAAAACAGGTTCTGTTTTATACACATCGTTCCCGCTTATGGAATGCAACATACGTAACCTTGTGCCTGATTGCTTTTTGGGGATATTTTTCTCTAGGTATAAAACATGCGTTCAAGTACAATATATATTGTTATAATATCCTACCTCTTTCGCATCGTCGTCATTCTCTTGTGATCTCGTATACTCGGCGAAAGAGACGCGCTCACAGCACGTTCTACACAACATCATCTGTGGTCCTTTACTACTTTCAACGGCGCCCTGAATAGTAAAGTTAAATTTACAAACAACAACTAACAGATTTTGTTTATTTTTGGAATTTTAATATTTTATAGAATTCTTACAGGCTTAGTTATACCCCGTTACAATAACATAAGTTGAGTATATAGTAGGATGGGGGAAGACGGGACACCTTTTCATTCTATTTTCTCCTACATTTTGGTAGTAAACAAAGAACATTCGAGGAATTATAAAACCTTGTTCTCTCGACTTTCATAGACCGTTGTTAATTGTTTAAAACACGACCAGGATATTTATATATTTTGTGCTAAAGGTGTCCCATCTTCCCCCACCCCACTATATATATATACCTCATCAACAGCTGGCGTAGATAAAGCCTCCTCCGTATCCGGTTGGTCGTCAACTGTAAAGATAAAACAAGTATATCATTGGGAAGTATATCGGTCGTATATAAGGTAGTCTTGGTGTTAATAAAGTAATGGGTCAAATATGGCAGAAATCCTATGTTTTTGAACAAGGATCTGCCCCGTATATAATATAGTATCAGTAAATTGTGGTTTCTTACATTACGTTTCAAGAGCGCATAGATGTAAAGGACCTTATGTGCGTACTGTTAGGTTAAATGATATGCCAACAATAAACTTGGGAAATTTAAAAAAATATCTATCTCGGTTTAATATCCCCCGCCGCACTAATTATTACTATACAGCCTAATTATAAGAGCATAGACATTACACCTGTATCTGATGTCCGTCCTCCAGAACAAGCTGCTGATATCTGTTCAATCCTCGCTATCAGTTTGCTTTCCATTCCTTTCAATGTTTGCTGCAATGATTCTTGCAATTCCAAAATCCTTTGTTCAAAGTTGGATTGCTTTTGTTCGTTTCTTTCAACTTCAATCCTTGACTTTGGTCTTGGCGTTGTGAGCTTTCCCATTCTTACTAGAAGCGCGATCGAGTCTTCGTCTTCATTGTCGCTTTCATGGTCATTCGCCGCACTAATCATTGTTCTATTAATCGCTGTCAGCGTTTGAGTTGTTTTAGTCTCCAATACGCGTACGCTATTCGAAAGAGCCGTCAATTTTTCAGTAAACCCAACTTCCAGCCTGGTCAAGTCTTTAGTAACATTCGATAGCAAGCCTTGGCTTCTTCTAACCCAAGCTGCTTGGTTGTCTCGGATGATTTCAAGGTTCATTCCCAGCCTTGAGCATTCTGCTGCGAAGTTACCACCCCCACGGTTGGCACTGAACATCTGGGCGAATTCACCAACTATATCAAATGAAGGAACGTTTACTTTGTACCGACATGACCCATCGTCGTCACAGTTTCGTCCGACTCTCATAGCGCACGAAGCAGCTTCGTTAGCTGCAGCATCATTTGTAGCAGGTGGGGAAGTTGGGTCGCCATTAACTAGCAAATGATTGAATGGTGATTGAAGTGTCAGAATTGACAATATATAAATAGGAACGGACAGCATTATAACCTGCCTTATAGTGTATTGACCCCTGCATGGAAAAAGATGTATATGAAAATAGACAAACTGGTACATTTAACGGTAAGTCAACGAAGTGTTAAACTGGTACATTTAACGGTAAGTCAACGAAGCCGTATAAATAGTCAAACTATAACTAAAAGTGCTCATTCGCATACTGCAATAGTTTCAGCAATACGACTGTGGGCATAGCAACTACTGATGTTATAATCTGTACTAACCGCTATACCTGCGTTTGCTTTATTAACTACGTAATATACATACTACCTTGTAAGTTGGTACGAGGTGTATAAACACCCGTGTTATACCGACTGTCATGTTCCGACCACGCGAGAATAAAAAAGTAAGTTACAAGTTATAAGTTATTCCACATTGTACAGTACATGAAGCGTTTATATAGAGCGGACTTTACCATCCGTTCAATCCACATTACTGGCTATAAGTTGAGCTTAGTATCTTAATACTGATGGCCGCAGGATGTATTACTGTCTGTACATACAAACCTAATCTTCACCCGATCTCCGCACATTGTTTACATAAAGTTAAGCCATCTATACAGTTTAAGTTAAAAACTCAATGTGTTTTTGAAATATTTTAGAATAGCTGACTAGAAATAAATCTGCAATAAAACATATCGTTCAAAATATATACCTTGTTTAAAAGCAGCATTTATAAAGGTTTACACTGATGCTGGTGCTTTTTTTGCAACACGCCAATTTTTTAAATATATAGGTATAAATTACTTTTTTTTATTTCAAACAGGCCAGTTCCTAACATTTATAACTACCCAGGCCCTCAATAGTCCAAGCATTCATATGCTCTACTAACGGGTTGTCGCCAGCTTATATATAGGCCATTTAAAATGTGTCTGTTCAGATCAAAGTTAGGGCCCAACGAGCCCAAAGCTAAATGCCTAAAGCTCAATACGTAATTGTTATATATAATGCATTGTTTTCTACCCGCTACACGAAGTGACGTAAAACGCTACAAGCTTAATTTAAACGCAATCAGGTAATCTACATCGGCCTGTGACGCCAATTTCAAACACTGTGGCAAATTTTTAACCGCCGACACTTTTTCAAATCCGATTTATCGTGCTCAATGTCGCTTTAAAGTAAACACCATGTATGTATGCTGTATTCATGCACCTCATACTTTCATACACTGTCGAGTTATAACATGGTGTCTTCTTATACACCAGAGTCTTATGCACTACAATACGAATATGTTATACTCACTCCATTACACCAAAATACTCAATAAAACTTTTATATTCCTACTATACCCGGCTTACAGTTATTACTATTAAACATTCCCACGCTGTATAAACTTTCTATTAATAACTTTCCTAATATTTCCCGACCCAGCACTATAGGGAATTGTGATTAACAGGACGCCACCGTTTTACCACTGTGGCTAAAATAGGAAACCGTAGTTTTGTTGTCATGTTTACGCAAAGTTTGAGCCGCAAACACGTACATCGACACTGTGATGTAAGATCGTAATATATTCTTATCAACAATTATGTAGGGTGTTGTATTAACGCGTGGCTTTAAAGTTTAAGAATATAACATGAACCTTTTGCTGACACTTTATCCGAAGGTAAATTTTTAGACCTACTTAATTAATATAACATAATATTGTATTTAAACGCATAAGTACCGTGCTATATTTGGATCATATATCCGAACCTTTGCTCATTTTTGAATTTTATACAATAAGTGTTATATATAATATAAAAATACGCATGTGCAAACACGCAATCTCTTGTGCCTTTCCAAACGTCCTGCGCGCAATTTTGCTAAGTTTGACAGTTTTACCGCGTGTTTGATTATGCTGTTCTATTCTCCTTATGGCGTAGTGAATGCCCACACTCGAAACTTCCAAAGTGAAGCAGAAGAAACTGAAGCCAGGGTTTTAAACCGCGCTGTCCCAACATAGAGGTGTCGTGTTATTAGCATAGGGTTGATCAAACTCTAGCCTTGGTGTTACTTACCGCATGTCCCAAGTTCATTACGTCAGCGACGTTTGATGTTGACGCTTTCTTTATTGTTTTGACTGAGATCTGGCACGCGAGACATCGCATCTACCTGCGACATTAGATCGGCGGTTTTTTGAACGTTGTTTAAGAATCTTCTTTACAGCGCCGTTGCTCAGTGGTTAGATCGTTTGCAATTTAGTGGTCACTATAAATGGGTTGTCCAAATTATTAGCCACACATAAAAAAAATTAAACAATAATCACCTACAAACTAACATATACTTAGTTACTCGTAATAGCTGGCAAGAGGTGTATGAACGCCCATGTTATAACGACTGTCGTTTTCTGGCCACGCAAAGTTAAAGTAAGTTGCACTCTGCCATAACTGGCGGTCTAAAGTTGTCCAAAAAAGCATTCCCAGCAATTTGCATATGTGGTAAAGTAGCCGGGCAATGACGTAATAACACGGGTGTTCTGTTTCATACTCGTCGCCGTTTCCGAGTTACCACGTAGGCTATGTGACTTTTTAGATGATTACTTCTGCCTTTAACGGTTTGCTATACAATTTATTGCCTTATTCGTGATTGTTTTAGGCGTGAGACCGGCTCGCCGCGTGTTTTTGTATTTTGCTTTTTCAAGCGAGTTTGCTATATCGCTGTACAGTGTGGCAATTTGAAGTAATGAACCAATACCGGCTTATTTAGGTCTGGTATGCTTTACCATATGACCTAACTTCCACAGAATAGAATAGTGTATTGCGGTTAGACTTTTCATGCGAAATGTAAAAGGGATGCATCAAAACGGAGTAAGTAGTTAATAACATTAAAATACCGGTATTTTTGTACAGTAGAGAAATACAATTGACTAAAAATGTATGTACTGTATACGCTTTACACGTATATAGCGTATATGTACCCCTTCGCTTAAAAGTATATACAATTAGCGTAAGCAAATGTTTTAGCCAAAGAAAACAGTACATATATATGCTGTAAGTATAGTTACTAATGGTATAACGCGTTTGCATGCGTTGTTTACGTACGAGTTTTCGACATGTTTGGTCGTAAGCGTCGATGGTGTAACGGTTAGCATTGGTGCCTTCCAAGCACTAGTTCCGGGTTCGACTCCCGGTCGACGCACTTTTAATTTTTCAGCTACAAACCTAATTATACTGTATATCTCTTTTTATAGCTGTTTTTGCTTAAATATTGTTAGTTATTTAATATTTGATTTAAAACTGATTTTGTAAGTGCATTTTCGGGGCACAATACGTTACAAATTTGAATATACCATTTGCGTTTTCTTGGCCATATTATAAGAAAAACCGTTATTTGTTTCTTCGAGTTGATATCAAAGAAATAAATTAACAATAGCAGTGAATTATTACTAAAACGACAGTCGTATATAACAAGCGCCTTACTTTAAAACATTTATAGAAAGTGTTTTCTTTGGACTTTAGATATGACATATTTTATCTTTTTTTGTCCCATTTAGTAACATAAAAAAATATATTTAAAGAATTATATAACCGTATCCTCAGTAATCTAAACGAACGCTGTATTGGTTAAAACACGATTATAGGATGTTTGGATATTATGTGCTAAATGTGTCCCGTCTTCCCTTACTATATATTTACGATGGTGTACAGCCTTAAATTTAGAGCACCTGCAGGGGCATAATAAGCATTTTAATGGTCTGTAGATTATGTCTTATCTTTATAGATCGAGTCGGACAGGTGCCCATACATTATTCATACCCTGTCTGTGTACGACTGGTTGTATAAACAAAGTAATCAAGATGTCTTAATTATTAAAATCACGCATGTATATAGAGCTAGTGCAGTATTTTGCCATGGAATCAAATTTACACAAGATTTTTTTGAGGTCCTGCCAAAGCAGATGTACTGTAAAGACGAGCTGAGCTTTTCTGTTGCAAGTGTTGGTGTATAGGACCCCTTTGAATTTCAGCAAGCATAAGAGATAGAAAATGCGTTTGTAGCCTGTGTATAGTTAGGGTTTATTTTACCTGCTGATTTGTGGCGATAAAACCCTAGGCCTATAATATAGTAGGTTGGGGGAAGATGGGACACCTTTTTATTCCATTTTCTCGTCCCATTTGGTAGTAAACAAAGAAAATGCAAAGAATTATAAAAGCGTATCCTAACGACTTCCGTATACCGCTGTTATTGTTTAAAACACGATCAAGACAATTAGATAATACGCGCGCTTAAGGTATCCCATCTTCCCCCACTCTACTATATATCCTGTATCAATTATCTGCAGAAGTATCTCTTAACAGACAGATGTATTGGTTATAAAGTAGATTGAGAAACGGCAGTATTCCAGTTAAAATTAAGCCATTTCATTCAGAATTAGCGTATAGCTGTAATTCAAGAGAAAGATAGAGAGAGACCTAATGCGCTGTACGATAGCAACATAGTACGAAAAACCGCCACTAGCCTCCTAGGGCGCTCTATTAAGTATATTGCACCGGCGCTCTGTAATTGGAATTTAAAATTGCTTCATTAGCTCTCCTGTTAAAAGGGCCGAGGCGCAGACTGCAAACAATTAGATAGAACAGGTCGACGAATCAGACTGATCATATCTTCTATGTTGGAGTTGTATAAGCAAGCCACCATGAACTACAATAGATCAACAAGGCGAAGTAATAGCGTTCATGTAATTGACTTCATGGAGTGGGTAATGGGGTAAGATCTGTTAGTGTTAATGTATATAATTAGGCCTTTTAAACATATGCTTGCCAGAGCTAAGACAGCATAATAGGCGGAGATACATCGTTGTAGTGCATTAAAATTTTATTACAGCTCGTATTAGGGGTTCATTTATTCAGTGAATTTATTCAAGCCTGTGTGTCTTTCGTATATCGTTGTATAGCGAGACTTCCGCGATACATGATTCACGTTAACACGTTACATCTATACAGAGACATGCCCTGGCAAGGACAGCATCGTTCAAGATCAAGTGCATCTGGCCCACCTTCGGGCAGAAGAAGGAATTATCCAAATGTTGTGTCGGGTCAGAAACGATTAGAAATGGACACAAGGAGTCACACATTCTCAAAGGAAAGACTTGACGAGTTTCGACAAATCTTTGAGTTTTACGACGTGGATAACAACAGGATTATGGACATGGGGTAAGTTTGTTTAAAACATGGAATTAAGTGCCAGTGATTAGAAAATGATTTTTGGCCGGTTGTATTATGTAATTTGTATTGTATAAAGGTGTATAAGGAGACAGCCAAGTTATAACAGTAAGCATGAATATACCACGCGTGTCTGGTGTATAAAGAAGACACCTATGTTATAACTTAACAGTGAGCATGACTTGTATGAATACACCATGTGTGTCTGGTGTATAAGAAGACACCCATGCTATAACTTAACAGCAATCATGAGGTGAATACAATCAACCATGAATGTAATCATATTCGCATGCTTTTATTCTAGTAATTTAAACAACAGAAGCATTAAAACTTTTCAACAGGGAAATGAATGAACATAGACATAGCATTAATATTTAATATTTTAATAACGCCGCAATTCTTAGCTGAATATAGAAAGTCTATACATTGCTTTACCGCCATCTTATATACATGCTGTATGTACAGCGTAGTTGGGTTTAGGCGCAAACGCAAGATTTCTGGAATTTACCAAGTGCCATTGACCCGTATTGACATATTTGTGGGGCAAGATGGATCCCATTGGAACATGCTGTTCCATATTTTCCAATAGTGTTTTAACAACTAACACCGCCCTTTTAGAGTCTTGGGGTTTAAATAATAAAATATATAGTAAGATAGTCCATGTTTTCAATCTCTTTTATCATATAGTTGGGGGAAGATGGGACAACTTTTCACTCTATTTTCTCGACCCATTTGGTATTACACACAGAACATTCAAAGAATTATAAAAATGTATCCTTACGACTCCCATTGGCCGTCGATAATTGATTAAAATACGATCAGGATATTCGAATAATGTGTGCTAAAGGTGTCCCATCTTTCCCTACAGTACTATACCATTTGGTAGTAAACAAACAATATTTACAAAATTATTTACTCGTATCTTTGCGACTCTAAAGGAGTATTGTTAATTAATAAAAACACAATTAGAAAATATGGAACATTCTGTGCTAACGGTATCCATTTTATTTAACCCCACTGTGCTATAACTTAACTTAGTCGACACTTTATGTTTCATTGCTATATTCCTACCAACTACACACGCGGGTGTACTAAATGCCATTTCGTTTTATGGTCCACTACGCATATTGATAAAATTAGACGTTTTGTTATAATCTATATTGGTGAGGTCCTAATCTGAGGTTTGGGTGCATAGTTTATATTAAACTCCATTCTCCTATATATCTATATGCAAAGTACTTTTTAATGCAATTCCCTTGTATTTTGTGTGTCTTGAAAAATTCGGAAAATGTAACAATGTTATAAAACATTATACACTTTCGCACGCAACGCTGTTGCATTAATATTTGATGTTGCTTTTAAGTGTGGCCAGAATATGTTTTTTGTTCTTTAGTTTTATATATAGGCTGCTACTTTCGGGTTTGTTCCAGTTTATTCTTAACTTTATAAATACGTCATTCGTTTCTCTGTACGTCATACTGTATAAACATTGTGGGTATGTGAGTGGTAACCATCATAGAATAGGTGCTTTGTATGTATACATTCAATAATTAAATTCACCCTTGCATGGTAGAGTAATGGCACACTGATGTTCCGCTTCATATACACCTTATGTGCCCGCTTTGCCTTTATGCATGCGACTTATTCTTTTTGTAATCGACTGAACTAAGTGTAATCGACTGAACCAGTTGCGATTTTTCCCTAAATCCTATATGCTGTAGGGACCTGGACGTGGCGTTACGAGCCTTGGGTTTTAGTCCAAGTGAATCCGAGGTTGAAGATGTGATCGCCCTTATGGATGTAGACGGAGACAAGACGATTGACTTTACGGAGTTCTGCATGATTATCGAGTATTTACAATTTAAGAAGGGAAAATACGGAGAATTAAGGTGAGACCTTAATTGTGTTATAGTATTATATCGTACGTGGGAGAGGTCCAGCTGCGTGGCACGACATGGGTCTTAGGATTTAGGCCATTATGGGTCAGTTACCCAATGCGTCGTAGTATTACGCAGCTGGGGTATAATTGTCGTGATACCTCTAAGACAAAGTTAAATGTAAATCGTTAACAAGCACCAAGGGCATCAAACAAGACACCCCTGTTATAACGACTGTCGTTACCTGCCACGCGGGATAAATAAATTACATTCATTCATTCATATACACAAAGTAGATTTAACGGTATAATACCTACATGGGAAATGGGCAAGGGGTTGAAAAGAATGCAATTGATTTTCTTGCAATTGCCAACTTCACTGACATGAATCCATATATAGATATACATTTCAAGATAAGATTTTTAATCACGACAGAGATCTTACTTTTCCACAAGTCTCTTACTGTGAGCCAAACACGACGGTAGTTATAACAAGTTATTGGGGATAAATTAAATGAAAGTGCAATGTGTAAAACGAAGTTGTTAAGTTATTCACATTTTTAAATATCAAATTCTATTCTAGGTGGGTAAGCTCCTTGCCAAAGACCTGAGATTTAGACCAGATTTGGCACTTCACGTACTAAACAAAAATTACTAAAGCATTCGAAAAAAACAGTGTGTGTTAAAACATAAGCCCTGTATTAATAAATATTATTATGCAAATTGACTTATCTATACCGTCTATACTTTCATAACCTTTTTTTAAGGGAAGCCTTTCGAAGTCTCGATCTTTGTAATGAAGGATTGGTGCTGGAAGATGACGTTACTCAAATGCTGACGTCACACGCGAAAGAAATGACGCTCAAAGAAATAAACGATTTAATCAGGTATATAGTTATACGTCATTAGGGGTTTAATGATAATCCAACCCCCGAAACCCCCTTTTAAAAAGAGCCATACTCCAATATGCAGGTATAATGTAATGTGAAAGCTAAAATGATGACTAATTGCTAAACAAACCAGAAGTAGCAAACCAAAATTGCCAAATGGTAATTTTATCCTATGGTTTTAGGACCACGCTGACAAACCAGAAAAAAATAACTTATATTTCCATACCGTGCACTTTTTTGCTGTTATCGCGCATGTCTATAGTATACAGTAAATATAGGTTCGAAGCTTAATGCAGCTATATATCTGACACATCTCTGCTTAGAAGACACTTAAACGACAAACCCTGATGTTACCTCGCTGTATGATACAGACATAATGTCCGTTCTACCGATCACAAACCAATTAATTGCTAAAAAATCCCTGTCAAACTTACTACTTTACAGTATACTTTTGTGGTTTTAGGTTTACTAAAACAGACGAACTGGATACGATCAATTATTCCAAATTCGTCGACGCCGTAGAAAAAGCCGACTGTGACAAGAACAACGATAAAGACGAAGACACATTCAAGTTGTTGAATAATGTTAAAGAAAGCTTCTCAAAACTTACAACGAAAACCTCGTATAGTTGTTCATCTAATAATGGAGCAACCAATATTGAGAAGTCGCGAAGTCCTTCAAGTAAGCGGGTCTATTTATTATTAATACTCGTGGTTATGTTTTGTTTCAAGAGCCGTCACAAAGTACATGTTAGTGGCGTGCGCCGTGGTAAGAAGACACCCATGTTATAACTTTACAGTGAGGATGAGATGCATGAATACACCATATGTACAGTGCGCAATGTAAAGTATATCCATCTAAGACATCTTGTATTGCCGCGTCGAGTGCTGGGACGCCCGCTCTTTCCCAACAGCCGCTCTTTCCCATGCTTTTTATTCATATGATGGCGTTTTTAACGACTGTCCCTTTATTCTCGTTCCGTTGTTTTATTTAATTTGGCCTTCGTTGTCGCTTGACGGTGGGACAGTTGTTATAACACGCGTGTACTGTTTCATGCATTTCGTGCGTGCTGACCAGTTACTACATATTTTAATTATGACGAGGTAACACGTATATGTAAAAAAGGCCATCATTTTCGAAAGATATAAATCAAATTTATATTACGTAAAATACAATCTTTGCCTTTATAATGTTATCCCCAGAAAAACGCCGCAACGTTGAGACCATTGACTCCTTAGTTCGAGCATTAGGAGGTCCCATACTGATAACTAGCGCTGTGATAATCACAGCCAACACAGAGGAGAAAGCGTCAAGGCGGTGGCCACCTGTTAAGAAAGTACTTGGTTTACAAAAGTAAGAGGGCTGAACTATAATAGTAGTACGACCGAATCTTCTTTACAAACTATAGCTTTAGAAAACATTAACATTGTTCTACTTAAATAATCTCATAGCAGCGCAACTGTTATAAAAACGTGTATTTCCTGTTTTTTTGGAGTTACCCAGTATAGGATGGGAAAGATGGAGCACATTTTCAATGTTTCATATTATCCTAATACACAGAAAACAAAGTTTATTTACCGTGTTAAATAATCATATACCTACGACTTTAAATGGCATTGTTGGTTGCTACTAACAAGTTTAGGGAATGTGGGATGTATGTGCTAAATCCCAACTTACCCCACAGTACTATATAATTGTCTAGCATTGTCAAAGAGATAAATGCAAACCTTGTTTTGTAGTCACAACTTAATAACAAAACCTAATCATTAGATTTAAACGAAACCGACTCTTCAGCGCAAAATATTGAACAAGAATTGATTGACAGCTCGTTTTGATGACGTCAATATCCACCTCTCAATATAAGATTTCCATGTCAGAGCGTTTTGCATAAATAACTAAAAATTTAATTTTTAATTTAATATTTTCATTCTATGAATATGCATCTGGTCCAATCATTGTTCATAAACTTTAACGCTTTGCCACGTTTACAATATATTAAATATGAATGAAGAATAAGACCAGCCACAACAGGAAATTTGGGTTTTGAACCAGAGTTGGCCCATTACCCGAGTAATGCTTATTTCTTGTTATATGTATTTGTATGATATACGTGAGGTCTTCCAAATGGTTCCAGCAATAACATGTTTGGATGGAAATAAAGCAAAGTGAATATAATGAAATCAAATAACTGAGAAAAACTGTTCTAATGCTGCTGGTTATGCTGTGTTAGCCGTTTCTTCACATTTACTGTACAATTTGACTTGCTCATTTTTAATGTGTGTTTCCATTCCGTCTTATTTATTCAATAGCGTAATTTTGTCTTGCTATGCTGCGTATAAGTGTTGAACGTTACATTTTCTAATTTTGTTCGTGCAATATTTGTGTGTTTCGAGCAAAGTATATGTTTTAAATAACAATATACTCACTCTGTTTAGATGAAAATCGTGTTAGAATAAAATAAAACAACAAAGTTTATTTGCTTAATGGTGATTAATAAGATGACCTTGCATGGCGGGGCAACGGCCGTCGTTTATTACCACGAATGTTCTTTTTCGTACATCTCGTGCTGCCGGCTTACGAGTTACCACGGATGTAACTTTGTGGGTAAATAGCTTTTTTATGGCTGACAATTTAGACAACCCATCAGTCACCACTAGGTTGGAGCAATTGCTGTTAAGTGTCTTGAACACATACGCCCATAATGGTCGCATCATTGAGCTTCGAGCCTATATTTAATAAGTTATACACCGTCTTTCTTGGCTTCATTTCAAAATAAAATAAATAAAACCATTTCCGGAATAATTTTCTTTCGAAAGTTAATTATAATGCAATAGTACATCATTGTAAACCGATTCACTCTACAGCGAGCACAGAACCAATGACATCAAGGTTACCAGCGGGTCTATATAGGTCTCTAACACAGTGGTTATTATTACCTTTCGTAACACAGAATAGCCGTTGAAACTTCACGCTTCTAAAACTACGAAACAAAAACATTAAGAAAAAGTAATCATCCGGTTTCGTCAGATGAAAATAGACCAACTCGCTTTAAAAACACATCAGCTAAAGTATATGATTGCACGTTATGCCACAAAACTGCGTAAACAACACACGCTTAAATGAAGACGGTTATCTTAGTAATGCTACAATGTCCAAGATATATCGCCACGAAGTGTCTCTCCTGGCTAGTTTGACAGTTTAATTGCGGCGTAACAAATTCGCCGACTTTGTGCAAAACGTAAAGGTTCCCTCTAAAGTCCCGCCGCTACAGTGAGGAAATACGAATCACGCTGGAGTTTGAACCATCAACATTTGCTGGCAATATTCCGCTCTTTTCAGCAGAAACTCTATGTCGCTGGTCGGCGGTGTCGGCGTGTGATGGTGCAACGCATGTAACTGTAGACGGCGGGGATTTAGGGCTCGATTTCCGGGGACCGTCATAATTTTCCCTGGTCCTCGAACTTCGTCTAAAAGCATCAATCCCTGACTCTGACCTTCTGTGTTGTGATCTGCTCTCATGTGTCGGGATGAGGTTGGGGATTCTTTCATCATCGTCACTGCCTCCGTATCTATAATAATCCGATGACCCGCTAACTCCGGACGTGGAGGAAGACGCGTCCGATGAGGACAAAGATGTCATTGGAACGGAAAGATTATCAGCTTGAAGATTTCTCGTCGTAGACGGCGTCGTTACATAATTAGTAAACCGAGACGGGATGTTACAAAACTGATCCGTGACGTCAGGCAACGCGATTGACGGTATGATGACGTCAGACTCTACGTCATCAATTGATCTCATATTGTCAGCCACAGCGAATGACGTGGCGCAAGGTGATTGGTTTAGAGAGAAGGGCGGGGGTGGTGTGGCTTCCTTTGTTCCAGAAAATCCAAAGTTTGTTTTTTCACTGAAAAAAGAAAAAATGTTTTAATTTTCTTCAAACATCGTCGTGTTACGCTTGTTGTAACCCGTAAAGCTAACATGGGTGTTGGGCCAACTTTGGATAGCCCGCCACCTTAGAGCCCCTCACCCTCACAGCAGAATAGTATTGCTAGCAGGCATATTATTAAATATATCATAGCGTAAAGCGACCTAAATGGTGCGTCGAAAGGTTGGTTACGACAGTCGAAAATGACAGAAAACACGAGTTATACGTCAAGAACAGATACGTCACAGAGTTAAGAGTTCAAGGCACCGGATGTATTCTAGAATAACAATAAATACTTCCGGTTCCCTGAACTCATAATTCTGACGCAACACAAAGTGACAGGCCCCCGTTGCATAAGGTAAAGTAGGAGGTGATAAATTATTCAACTCTCTTATATAAACCCCTTGATTCGGCGCTCTTGGAGTTTTCAATCCTAATTTAAATTCAACCCGCCACACAATGAGATTCATTTCTCTTAATTTGATCATATTCAGATGATTAAGCGTGGACGTTTGGTGATATTTTTAGAATAGGATTAATATCTAAGTATTTAAACTGCTGTTGCGCAATTACCCTGTCATGTAAAGTGATTGAATAGAAACTGCATGAGAAATAATGATTTGTATAACCGCATTCTCACGACTGTAAAATGCGTTGTTTAAAATACGATTATAAAACAATAAGGTCATATGTGCTTACGGTATCCATCTTACTTCACACTAATATATCACCGAGTCTGGTATCGAACCCAGTACCCCAATAATAAACAAATCGTCTTATAATCTATGTATGTAAACACACCAAAGTTCTCCTGAAACATGTTTTTCGTCAAGACGTTAATTACTCGATTGCTGGGGCGTTTGTTACGCTTTAGACGCTTACAGCACTGTAGCAACTTGCTGTGTGTTTTGATCAATAGTGTTTACAAGCAGTAGTGAACATCAGATACGAGTTATGTAGCATGCTATGGTATAGCAATATGATTGTAATCTTGCGTGGTAGTAATGTAGCTTGTAATATATGTAGTTTAATGAAGTTGTCTATGTTTATGCATGGCATAGTGGTATTGCATGGTAGTTATACTGTGTGTAGTAATGAATAGTGGCAATGCTGTTATAAACAGTAAAGGCATTGTCAATTGTTTAAACGCAATAAGAATATTTGAATATAATGGGGAAAACGTGTCCCGTCTTTCCCCACCATACTATAACATTAGATTGGTTTAGTGGCCTGTCGCTTTATCGTGTTACCTATGAAGTTATATAACTACTTGGTTTTTCAAATTTTGTTGTGTTAAAACGACATGTCATGTAATGCTTACAGTAACACAATTATAACTGCTGTGACACGGTGTATTTATATGTGGATTCCATTCCTAATTATATTTAAGGTATTTGAGTGTTGTTAATAGTGATGCATTCTGCCGAAACTTCCCTTCAAGATAGTGTGACGAATGGAGCTGGATAAATAAAAGATCACACACAAAAAGAATGTGTGAGTACGTGTTTGATTACATAGTATGGCGGGGAAAGATAGGACACAGTGAGCACATATTATCCAAATATCCTGATCCTGTTTTAAACAATTAGCAGGCGGCATACGGAAGTCGTGAGGTTACGGTTTTATAATTCTCTGAATGTTCTTTGTTTACTACCAAATTTGACAAGAAAATAGAATGAACAGATGTCCCATCTCCCCCCACCATACTTTAATTAAAAAAGACTGATGATGCTACCGTTATTAAACTGGGTTTGTGTATGTGTTTAGTAGCACTTGGTGTATTTTGTTATGATGCAATGAGTATTAATATGAGTGCTAGATCAGGGACATTTACGGTACATATTACAGTTATGTCTGATGCGCGCGTTATGGCCCCAATCCCAAGTCCCATGGCGTGTCTGTGTTTTCATTCCGTTTTATCGTTTTATCAATTTGGAAAAAGAAAAAAGGTAAAAACGAACATCCAATTTGTGACCACTTAACTAGAAAGGGTGTAAATGGGTGTTACTTACTTGCTTAAAAATGAATCGTCATCCAGTTCGCATGCGTTATCATGTTGACTTGTGTGGGAAACGCTAGACGATCTAGAGCTGACGTCATTATGACGTTGCAATGAACACGTGCTAGTGGTTTCGCGTCGCCCTCTCTGTAGCGACATCTGCTGGTGGTAAATATTTGACTGGTTCTGATTAGCAGAGTGAGTGGAAATGAGAGATTCGGATTCATTGTCGCCACCACGTATGGCTATCACGGATGTGGAGTTACACATCTGGTTTTCGGTTATCTCATGGTCCTGTAAAAAGATTTGCGTTAGTTTAACAGATAATGAACGCATAAATCATATTATGTTCGCTGCAACCATTGTGGGTGTATATATCCTTATAGGCAAGATACCTTTTAACAGCAATTGCTCTAACCTAGTGACCACTATCTTAACCCACAAACAAGTAACTTGTAAGCGGGCACCAGGTGTATGAATCAAAACATTAAATGTATAACAGACAGCTTGGACAATCTATAAGCGGGTACCGATTCCACAGCTACACAGGCTATAGCATCATCAACAACAATAATAATAACAATAATAACACCGTCTGCTTCTATTTAAGTTGACGCTACATTGACGTACGCAGTTGCTTCAGGCGAAATATGAATGTTATCTTCATAAAAATCAAATTCCCGCGGCCGGGTGGCAGACGTGAATATTATCTTAGTAATGACTTTTGATGTAACGATAGTGTGTGTAACAAACGAAAGTGTAAATACTAAATATTATTGGCTCGACAGCAATGCTTTATAACCTAAATGTGCATTTTTTATCCATAGCGTGTTTAACCGACAGTGTAAAATATAACTATCCTCACCATAAGCGTGTAATTTTTTATATTGGTATTGTAAAACCTTTTCGTTGTCATTTTAATGCTTACAATAATTTTAGTGCTTGCAACCATACAGAATAATAATGGGTCCGACACCATCGTTTTCTAATGTATAAGTTGACATGTATGTTTTAGTAGCGTGTTAGATGTTAGTTGTTTTAATTTCCTGTCTACTTGTTGTTTAACCAATATATCGTTATAGTACTGTGGGGTAAGATGAATAGCGTTAGCACCTAATTTCCACACTTAATGATCGTGTTTTAACGCTTAATAATATTTTTAAATTCATGAGGATACGATTATATAATTCTCTAAACATGGCTTGTTTGCAACCAAATGGGACGATAAATGGGAATGAAAATGTCCCATCTCCCCCAACCTTGTATATACAAGTTGTTTGTTATGCATAATAGGTCCAAATATAGATAAAGGTCGTTACTCAAATTATCTGTTTTAATCTGCCTTTTATTTCAAGTGAACAAATTGATGAAACGTAGATTATATCAGTAATTTCACGGCTTGAAATAAACGCAAATCTAATTATAAATACTCGGGACTAAGAATAACACGAGATTAAAATAACTATCTATTTGGAGTTTTAAATAGTTTTAAATAAGCAACCAACGATAATCACGTCCCAAAATAGATTACTTGAAGGCGGTATAGGTTCAGGACACTTTGCAATGTAGTATAAACAAGACTTAAATGTCAAACTTTCTAAATAAAGTACTATATGGGGGTAAGATGGGTACCATTATCCCTTAATATCGCATATGTGGGGCCATTTAAATACGAGTCACCCAGTATTAAAAAGAGGACCTTGTTATTACCCATATTTCAATCATTGACAACAAATATTGTGTCTGTTTTTTAACAATAGTATTCGGCTTTACGTGCGCTTTGTTGAACCGTTAGAATACTGCCGAATAATACTGTAGGATTTATTTTATTCATAAATAATTATTGGTACTAAAATTAAAACTAAAGTTGGGTGGGGGATATTAAGACACATCAGCAAATATTTTAACATCGATTTTTAAAAGTTAAAACAGTGATCGGTTTTAGCGTTTGCTTTGTAGTCGTGAGAATACTGTCGAATAATCCGGTATCATTTTTATTTGTTTATCATAAAAAAGGGGCGCCTAAAAGTAATTGTCCAATTTTACCCTGATGTATAGCCAAATATCAATCGTTTACGTAACAATCGACTAAATCCCATGTTCATTATGACGCCACACTTACCGTTGTTCGTTCGAGGCAGTGCAAAAGATGAAAATGATTTTTCTCGAATGTTGCGTTTAAGTTGTTGGAGCTGGAGGTCTCGGCTTCGCTCTGTTAAAATAAAAGCTGTGAAATATTACTGATATTAGTTATGCGGTAGTCGGATGTGTTTATGTCTTATGCACTCTGTTTGTTGTGTATGTGTTCTTTATTGTTTTTCTTTGCTGTTTTCTGTTGTTCTGTGTCTAAGTTTTGTGTATTTTGTATGTTTTTGTTATCTGTGTGCTATGCTTTTCTTATCTTATTTTGTATGTGTTATGGTTTTTGAAATATGTGTATTTTTTATAGTTTTTTTTTACAACGTATAAACGCCAATACATCGCATATTAGCGACAACTAAATATCAAATCTTCATTACTCAGCCCAAAGTATATTAATTGAAGAAATGCTCCTTTTCTAAGTAATGTCAACATAGCAGACACTTTGTTTTCCCGGTTCTAACCATACAATAACACACACGTAGTAAAAAACAAACTCGTCAAGGGGCATTAAAAAACCGTGGGACATTAAAAGCGAAAGATCAAGGGTTCGAATATCGGCCAAGGCAAATAAAACCGCAACATACCACATCTGGTGGGGGGTCTTGCTCAAAGTCGTGATCTCCTTTATTCTGGCAATACGACATCGCACTCGTAGGTTTCCCTGCTCGTATCCGAGCTAAGCGAGCTCTCTGTGGAAATCTATGTTTAGCACCATGGAAAGTATAAATAAATGAAACGTAATGATCCTGGCGTGACGGGAAATGTCATAGAATAGAACACTTGTGTTCTGTTTCATCCACCTCGCGCCGGCCTACGAGTTACCACATATATTGTGGGTGATTATTTTTGGGGTTAACAATTTAGACAACCTATTTGGGACCACTGGGGTGGAGCAGTTGCCGTTAAGTTTCTTCTTACACATTCGCCCGCAATGGTAGCAGCACTGAGCCTCGTAGTCAGTCTACCTTTAGGTTATGATACGATCTCTTAACCAATAAGCACAAGCGGCGAAAAGTGTTTTAATGTACACTTGTATACGTAGAAATGAGAGAAAATGCTAACAAAAATTGCTTAATTATATAACCGCACCCATTCAGGACTGAAAAGCGCTTTTAATTGTTAAAAACACTATAAGAAAATATGGTATATTATTCTCTAACGGCGTTCATCTTACCCCACAGTAGTGTAACTAAATTGAAAACACCCTAATTGTGGTTTAATTGGTTGTGTATTAAACATGATGTTTCGTATTTTAACTTAGTTTAAAAGGTTTGAACTTTATTATTATATGTTACTTTGTCACATTGTTATCTCTGAAAAAGCAAACGTTTTTTTTACCATTCTATGTATAATGTATAGGGTGGCTAATTTATTCCCTATGCTTTGTATTGTAACATGAGTCGTAAAAAGTCTTACAAACTCGACAGATAACGCTTAAAGGCCATTACCCCTTCGCGCAGTATGACAAGCGTTACATTTTAAACACTGTTAAATATTTAAAATCCTGGGCACCTAATTACACAAAAATTATGCCAGTTCTTCTTTACTGTTTGTGTATGCATATATAAGTGGTAAAAGGGTATGGTTTATGTGTATTCGTAATCGACTATATTATTGTAACGTAACTAAGTGTTTATTTACGTCATCAAATACGAAAACGAAGAAACAAATTTGTTTTATTTAATTGATTATTAATTTTGTTTTAATTTATAGTAGGGTGAGGGAAGATGGGACACCCGTTTATGCTATTTTTTTGTCCCATGTTATATTAAATAAAGAACATTCGAACATTTATAGAACCATGCAACTCCTGTAGATCGTTGTTAATTGTTTAAAACACGATCAGAATATTTGGATATAATGTGCGAAAAGTGCACCATCTTCTTCCACCCTACTATACATATTAATTAAAACAAACGAAATTTATTTTTAATTTAAAGAAATTTAAAAAACGACAGTCGTTAACATGAAACTTATTAAAACCAAAAATGGCGCTTTTTTAGTTTTACTTTTGGACCAAACTGCTTTTAAAGTACTACGTCTTTTCTTTGTAACAGCGGTTATTTCTACGCCGGTTAGTATTACAGAATTAATCTGCGATTACGGAAGATTAATTTTTACTTGTTAATCCCATCATCCAATACCCATGTATGGTTCAACTTGCACTTGAGGCGACAGTATAACTACTTAACTTTTGAGATTTTAGCTCCGCTGTGCAATGTACACAGTATACTGTATGTGTAAGATTTCTATACTATTATTCTCTTTATCATCCCATTTGACAGTAAATGAATAATATTTATAGAATAAAGAAAAACGCGTAGGGTAGGAAAGATGAGACACCTTTTCATTTTTTTTATCGTCCCATTTGGTGGTAAAACAATGAAATAATTGTAAAACCATATTCTCACGACTTCTATAGATCGTTGTTGATTGTCTAAAACTCGGTAAGGATATTTTGATATTACGTGCAAAAAGTATTCTGTCTTACCCCACTTTACTTTATATCATCACATTGTATGTGTCTAGATACAGCATAGTTTGTAGCCTGTTATGCAGCAAAGAAAAAAGGTACAACCACTGTTGCAATGTGTTAATAGGCAGTCCACATTTAGCGATTTTGTATAGAGAACCAAAGCATTACCTTTTGGGCTCTTCGTTTGTCTTGTCTTTGATTTTGGCTGTAGATCCGTCCAAAGTTACTTACGATGACAGGGACTGGCAACGCAATCACGAGCACGCCGCTTAATGAGCACACGCTGCCGAATATCTTGCCGGCGATTGTCTTTGGCACCATGTCACCGTATCTGTTTATAAAATATTTATAGTTACGACAGGGGAGAAGAGGCATTACCGCCATCCAATACAAAAGGGTGGAATTAGGGTAATAGATACTAAACGTGTATGTGTGGACGTCTCGAACAACTTGGTGGATAGTAACCCCTTTTACACTGATGATGGACCAATAATTTACTGTCTGGATACTAAACTCATAATAGGAAGATGTTTCGGAAAGTAACTTGGTGGATAGCATAGTAACCTTTGTTATACTGACGATGGACCAAGTTGCGGTGTGGGAAACTGTTGATACAGACCTACTCAATAAACTTATACGTCAGTCAGAGTATTTCGGTAAAAATAGCTTAGTTGCCCAGCCATCAAACACACGCATGGCGCATTCATACTCCTCATGCTAACTTTTCAGTTATAGCATGAGTGTCTTCTTATACACCAGACGCGCATGGTGCATTCATAATCCTCATACTAACTTTATCACGCCATATCATAAGTGTCTTTTTATACACTAGACACACATGGTATATTCCTACACCTTATACTCATTTTAAGTTATAACATAACTATAATGTGTCTTCTTATACACTAGATACACATGGTGTATTCATACACCTTTTAAAAAAACAACCTATAATTGCCAAGTTATAACAAAGGCATGAGAAAATTTATATGATTCCTAATTATTACTTTAATTATAGTCAAGCCAATGTATAATGAAGTTCTTCTTACCCGAGCGTGGTCATCGTTACTATTGTGTACCAGAACGCTGCCGGTATGCTCGTGAATGTAGTGCCTTCCATTCCCTTCTCCGCATAAAACATAACAGTTGCGAATATAATGATTGCCATGGTAAGAGAAAACAAGAGGAACCCAAGTTCACTGGCACAACTTTTCAGTGTATAGCCCAGGATACGAAGCCCTTGTGAATGTCGCGAGAACTTGAATATACGGAAGACCCGGAACACACGGAGGGTAACGAACGCCCCGCTTACATCCTCGTTGTCAGTGATGATGAGACCAATGTAGTAAGGTAGAATCGCTACAACGTCTATAATGCTCATGACGGATCGTAGGAATTTACATCGGTTTGGTGAAGCAAAAAGTCTCATGAAGTATTCGACTGTAAATATCATCACACATGCCGTGTCCAAGCAAAAAAACGTCAGCTGATATCTTTCGCCACACTGTTTGACTTCAAGCGTTCCCGGCATCGCTCCGCACGGCACGGTCTCGACTATGTTAGCAAACACGGAAACGGCAATGAAAAACCCGGTCACATAATAAAACACAAGCGCTGGGGTGCTGGTGTGGGGATTCTCAAACGCTCGCCACATTCGCTTCCTAAGAGATAAAGCGGGAGGCGGGGCCTTTCCAAGAGCAGGTCCTCCAGGAGCATCGCTAGCATCGTCAACTAATCGTTCATCGTTTTCTCTTTTACGATCTCTGTAGTCCTCATAGCAACAATCAGCTATCATCTCCGGCAAAATACCGAAGAACGCCAGCTCGTCATCAATAGAACTGATGCATTCTGTCCGCGGAAAGTGCATCTTTCCTGTTCTATAGAAACTTAAAATATGTCGAAAGATCTCGGGGTCTCGGTCGAAGAAATATTCTTTTCTATCGTCGTCGTAGAAAAATTCTTTCTCTTGGCTCCCTAACATTGTATCTGGGAACTTTTCGAGTGTGTTCTTCCACGTTTGAAACCGTCGCCCGCTAATATTGAGAGTGATGAGTGTGTCTTTTGTTTTACGTCGGTTAAACGGGATGGGGGGTAGGTTATTGGTAGCAACTGGAACCCAACCTAAAAAAAACAAAATAAAAGAGTTAACGTATTTTCTTATTTTTTAAACTTTGGCAGTCAAAATGCTACTTCAGTTCCAAGTTATAACGACTGTCGTTGTCCTCTCATAGACTAGAATAAAACGTGACATCATATGAACGTTTTCTCTAAACATCTTTTAAGTCAGGGATTTACGAGGCAGTGCAAACTAATACAATGTAGTGTAAATGTCATTGCTGTGACACATAAGGAATCAACAATAACACTATAGGGAATATGTGGATATATTTTACATCAGCTTTGCCAATAGATCTCAACGTATTTCTCTGCTATTGATTAAACCTCACGATTTGACGTGTTCTCTGTATCTATAGACGGATATATTATGAATTTTACATTGCTTGTAATGGTTTCGAACCCTGTAAGTTTCTAACAGTTGATAATTGCATACAAACTGATAAAATAACTTATACTATTAAGGTATGCTCTATCTTATTTTAATGCGATATCATAAATTTCAAACCCAACGTTTTTACATAGAATTATTAAGTTTAAGTTGATCTTTCGTAATCTCGGATTAATTCTGTAATTCGCACCGGTCCAGAATTAGCCGAATATATATTACTGCGGGTAAGGATAAATTGCACTTTAAGTACATGTTTCATAGTCGTGTTTTGGACAAATATAAACACTCTATTCAAATCGTGGGGATACCGGTATATAATAATGTTTTTTACCAAATTAAACGATAAAAGATAATGAAACCTTGTCCCATCTAACCCCAACCTAATATACAATGTTAAATTGACAAAACATGCTCAAGTAATGGTTTAGGTGTAAACGTATATAAGCAATATAGCATACACGAATTAGTTTATAGTTATATATAATGTACAGTACTTTAAACAGATAAGTTTTGATATATTTAAATATCTTAGTAATGCTACGCATCTGTTCGCTTAGATGTGTCATACATAGTACTCCAATTAGTGGTTTGGTCGCTTCGTAAAAAAGAAGGAAAAAATTCTTAAAATCACCGTGACCAAATAACTAGACTTCCATGTAACCGAACACTCGTGTTTAACGACCGTCGTTGCCCCGCCACGCAATCAAAAGTCAGTTTTTTTATAGGTTAAGTAGGGTGGGGTAAGATCCGTTTGTTTTGCTTACTGTTTTTATTCAAGCTATATATAGTACTGTGGGGTAAGACGGGACACCTTTCGCACTCGAAACATTCCGATTGTGTTTTAAACATATAACACATTATGTTTTATCGTCGTAATAATACGGTTATATATTTCTTAGAATGTCCTTTTTTACTACCAAAGAAGACGGAAAAATTAATAAAAAAATACAAAAAATAATAACCCATACTATTAATGTTTAAAATATCACCGAAGGGGCAAAACCTAAAGAGAATAAAGGGATAGACAATCTTGCTCTAACCTACATATTTAAAGTTATAATAGCCCGCGTTGCATTACAGTAATTTACCTTCTTTTCACCGTGTATTCATTTAAGCTAAACGAATAATTTATACCCCTGTTGTATTATCATTCTCGGTGTGTATGAGCAGTCTTTATAACGTGCATAGGAACCCAGAATGGCGGCAAAGATCTTAATAAGACCTCATGAATAATGCATAGCGGATAATATCATTGATTGAATGTGATTTTGGTGGAACAAAGTTGCCTTAAAAAGGGATATAGCTCCGCGCAATATTAAAGGCGGAAATAAGATTACAGAGATAAATAAAATATTTTTCGCCGTTGTTTTGTTATATTGCTGGTCAATTGGTTGTATTCATTATCAGCCAAATGTTTAATAAATACCAACGTTCACCACAAAGTTAGACACTTATGTTTAGAATATTATGGCTGTCGTTGCCCGCCACGCACATATTTCTTAAATACAATTTTGTTTTGTTTATTGAAGAATATAGTATGACTGAAGTAACATAGTTTTTCCCTCTTTTTTATTGTGCAATTCGGTATTAAAATTAAAAAAATTATACAGTCTTATGTTACTGTATCTTTTGCTCTAAAGTATTTTGTTAAAACACGATTATGAAATATGGATGTTACGTGTTAGCGGTGTTCATCTTTTCCCACAGTACTATACTTCGTGCCCATTTACACTAAGTATATGATTTATCATTATATTGTGGTGTCGGTGTGGTTTCTAATGCATGATCACGCCACAGCGTGCTTTAAACGTGATGAATGGCTTGTACACGATTTTTCTTTGATGTGCCTAACCACTATAATCCCATCAAATCCATTCCCGAAAGAAAATGAATTGTAAAAAATTGAATTGTAAAAACATCTCCCAGACCCATCAAGTGTTGTATTATTGTGCATTTAAACTTAATAAGTTCAAACAGGATGCTAAAGGGTTTTTATCGTTAACACCTGAAGTTGTCTTAGCCTATAATGTATTTTCACGTTTTTTTAGGTCTAAGTGTAAGATAACGAATACTATATCATAGTTATACTGGTAGTTTGTCTCTTTGGTTATAGTAATGTGCAAATTAATTCACTAAAAGAACGTCGTTAATCGTAAACAAACTGGGTCATAAAATATGGGATTTTATGTGGCATAATTTTCCATCTTACCCAACAGTATACAATGTTATATAGGAAATGAGATATTATACAGTAGGGTGGGAAAGAGCGGGACACCTTTGACACATATTACCCGAATATCCTGATCGTGTTTTAAACATTTACCAATGGTTTGTGGGAGTCATATGGATACGATTTTAAGATTTTTTGAACGTTCTTTGTTTACTACTAAATGGGACGAAAAATGAATTGATAACTCATTCCATCTTCCCCCATTATACTTAAAATACAAGGGCAGCTTCATTATATATGCTGGGCAATGTATATAGCAATTGGCATGAAGCAGAATAATAGTCGGGCCAATTAAAGATGGTCCAAGTAACAAAACTAATTAGAATGGACAGAGGGCGACCTTAGGTTACAGGATAGGAATAAAAGATCGTAAAACGACAGAGAATGACCGGCATGGGCAATCTGGTCAATGAATGCGACCGTGGAGAGTAAATTAGCCAACAGGAGGCCAGCAGGCCGTGTAATTATACAACTCATTGGAAACTTTAATTTTCTGTTAGAGTCCCCGATACTCGCGGGTCGATGCAAGCATTGGTTCCGACGCTTTAATTAAAATCAAGATTCCACTAGCTAGCAATTAAAACGAACGAACGGGACTCAACATACGAGTAATGATACTAAATGCACCCTGGTTTAACTTTACAAAGGTTAATGCTACAAACGACCCGTATGGAGTCGGCTAAACTCAGCATTGATCTAAAGGATAATTATTTCTACTCTGTCCGCCGAAAGTCGATTTCTGTTCGGTCCAAAAATCGTTTTCAGGGAAATGCCAACGGAAGAGAAAAGCCGGGATTTCCGTTCAAGATCTAACCGCAAAAAATGCGGATTTTTCGTGATTAAAATGCAAATTCTTGAAGCGACCATCAAAGTCAAAATAAAGAATAAAAGTAACTTAGTTATTCTCCTGTGGCGTAGCAATAACAGTCGTTATAGAATGGGTGGACTGTTTCATACATCTTAAAATAGAGTGTTAGTGTAAAAGCGTAACAGCTAGACAAAAGATTGTTTACGAACTTTTGCAGTATGAAATTATCGTCATAATTTAAGACACGTGACGAAACACAACTCCGGTTTAAAATTACGTCGACGACCATTAACGATAGGTGTGGCATGAAGTACATGGCTGTAATTAACATAAGTAGGACGGGATGGATCGCCATTACCAGCAGAAAACAGCAAAGATCGTTATAAGATCGATATGATTCATATTTTAGTCTTGTCCCGGGTACTCTAAATTGGACAACAACTGTTGTATTGGTGTGTGGTGTCATCGGAATATTATGGGGTTAATGGCATGATCCAGACCTCGAAATTCACGGTGGCTTGACGGCATTCGATGCAACCAATGGTCTATTATGGAATGTGCAAATCAGCTACACAGAGAACAATTATCAACAAAGTTACATAATCGGGCACGGTGTGTATGAAACAGAACATGTTATAACGACCGTCGTTGCTCGCAACGCGAGGACAAAAATGTCATTAACTCGAAACCGGGCAGTTTTTCGAGATCCCCCTACTTTTACACTCACTAATTTTTTCTGGCCCAGGCTAATTTACAATAACCTTCTAATGTCGCATTTTGCTTTACTTTTATAGCCTTACAAATATTATTCGTGGGTGGTAAGATGGCCCATGTTTTCACTCTCCTTTATCCTCCCATTTGGTAGTAAACAGAATATTTACAACATTCATTATACTGTATTTTAAAAGCCGAAAACCCATGCATGACCACCGGGCTGGAGCAATGTTCATTATCGTTTTAACTTAAACACGGTATAAATTTATCAGCCATATTCAGCTATCTTGAGCTGTTCTTTACATTATAATGCATTCACCGCAATGTATAACGTTGTTTAATGGAGCATAAGGCAGACACCTCGGCCTCTCATATCTCCTTCTACACCATCGATCGTTTTCGGGCCTTGGACGGCGTCAGTAATTAGGTTTCAATTCTAGCGCGGGCGTCGAAATGCAATTAGTTTTCCACCCAAGTGTCGCTGCGTTGTGTGACCGAGATCATGCTGTGGTGAGGCTTTAACAGATTACCGGGTGTTAGGCGTGTCGGATATCGCTCAAACATTATATCTTGTGCTGGTGGTACAAGTCCCATACCCGGCGGTGTGATAATGGTGTACATGGAGCTAACGGACAATGAAAATTATATAAATATTTTAAGAATTGCCAACCGTTAAAGTAATAAGTTTACCCTTTGATATGAAAGAATATAACCCTATACACATAGTACTGTGGAGTAAGATGGGTATACCGTTAGCATGTAATACCCAATATTTCTTAATCATGTTTTAACAATTACCAACACAAATCGTGGGGAGACGGTTATACAATTCCGTAGATATCTTTGTTTACTACCAAATGGAAGGATAAAAAGTAATAAAAACATAAACCACCTTACCCCATATATATCCAAAGAGACTCTAAACTGTATATTAGAAATACTTTGTCGACTTTAGCATGATTCAAATCATAATTACGATACAGTTTTGATTTTCAAGGAGATTTTTTACACGATTTTCACTTAATGTATGTTATAGGGCCATGTATGTGGTAAAAATAAGTCTCTCGACCGTTTGCGTCACTCAGTTAAAGTAATAATCAATAGTTCAACCTATTTAAAGCAAAATGAGGAAACTGCGATGCCGTTAATAATACAAACTGACATCTCTAAATGAAAAGCTAATTGTTTCCAAATTCTAATCAGGATATGGCGTATACAACTCAAGATGACCTCACACTGTTTACGTCATAAATATTTTTTATCACGATTTGGTAAATAACTTTATAAAATATTGTGGGGTAAGATGGATCCCGGTAACACATAGTATCCTTTGTGGTTTTGAGCGCGAGGACACGGTTATATAATTCTGTCAAGATTCTTTGTTTACTACCAAGTGAAACGATAATAAAATAAAAACATGGACCACCTTACCCCTACCTACTGTACGAGCTAAACATGTTAAGATTAAATGCCAAAAACTCGTTATAAACCTAATGGCAGCAACATGATAAGCGGTCTATGTTTTGCTGTAATTCTAAAGTAAACAACGGTGCAACCTATGATTAAAACAAACCTTAATTAAGCCGTTTTAACAGGCGCAAATAGGTAGCTTGATTTTTACTTCATTATTTAATCATTTGTAAATTCTCCTTTTGTTAAAATGTTTGTTCACTTTCGCCGGAGGTTGCAATTTAACGATAAAAGTCCAGCGGTACATCAATAATTTAAAAAGGAAGCAAAGAAGCTGTCGTGCTGCAATCAATCACTCAACAAATAAACCAACGATAAGTTTAAACGAGCAGAATGCAGAAGGTACATGTGACCTTTTAAAATACTCTCAGATTTTTTTCTCTGTCGTTTACATCATTGAAACCAATCGTAACGTGTGAAAAACACTATACGGTACACTGTTTGGCGTTTATCCCAAAACCGATGTATTGTTATATCTTAAAAACGGTACGCCATTATATACCATACGAAGCAGTACACTATTTCACGTTTATAATTTATAACACAAAACGGTACACTGTGGCGTTTGTACAACGAGCCGTTTATCTTATCGTACAAAACGGTACACTTTTATATCATATATACTAAGCCGCTCTAAGCGGTACACTAATTTGTCATTTATTGTTCAAAGTGTCTGTTAGCCACAAGACAATTTAAATATTATGAAATTTTTTATTTACTTGGTATTTGTGTTCTCTAATTGAGATAAAATGTTTTAATGCAAATTCATCCAAAAATTTGCTTCCACTATAAATAATTGAATTATTTGTATATTTATATGCAATAAGCATATTATGTTGTTCACGATATTCAGTACTATATATAAACAGGCTATAGTACATAATTAGACTAGTCAATAGAAATGTTTTACAAAAGCATTCGTTTGTTATTCACAGAACAATACGGTTTACAAGCCCAAGTTCTCTATATAGCTCTATGCGTTTCACACGCGCTAATAGGCGTAAGCACCAGCGCCTATTAAAACTAAGTGGCTTTCGCGTTCAAAAGTGCGTGTAGGTTTTATACCACCACCACCACGTCTAGGTATTTTGGCAACAAATGTATCATAGCCGTGTATTGTGCTTAACTAACGATATTAATCAACGATGCTACATCCAGGGAATAGTGGAGGTGTATATATAATATATTTACGCTGATGGTGCTTTTACAACAGTGGCTGTAGCCCGCTCGTGAAGGTATAGAACGAACGTGGCTCGGCCATAATAAATTATTCATCTCCATCGTCAACGGCAAGAGACAGGCTGAATAACAGGGCAGGAGTGATAACGCGAAGACGTCCTAAAAGATTTCTGCCTTTCGTCGTGGCCAATGTATTAACTAATATAGCGTTGCGGGTAATAGGGACATTAGACTTTATTTTAAGAAAACAAGACACTGGCCGTCCCAAAATAACCAAGCTATCGGCAGCTCGTAACTGGGTCAGGGGAAAACTCTTTTACAAAGACCTCTTGGTTAAACCTTTTTAAAGCCTATTGTAGCGGTTGTGTCTTGGGCAAAATTATTCTTTTAATTACATAGTGATCGTTATTTATCTGATTTTTTCAACGCACTGTGAATTCTCTTCCGATGTGTAGATTAGATTATCGAAATAGGACACTTCTTACATTAAAATGTTTTAAAATTTTTGATCTTTCATTTAAAAGTTGGTAAAAAGTATTTTTAGCTATCGTATAGTGTTAATTACTTTGTTTAGTAGAATTAAAAAAAAAACTGCCTGTAGAAATGAAAAAAACACAAGTACCTTTTTTGCACAAGTAATTAAATTGCCATGTTGCATTTAATTCAATATTAAAATAAGCATTTGAATGGGGGTATGTATTAAATTAACGCTAAATTAAATACATAGATATAACATATTTGGTTATGGAGTGTAATGATGCGTTAAATAGTTATAGTAAATTTTTAAGTCTGAAAACTTTATTATTATATATATTAGGGTGGGGTAAGATGACTCATGTTTCAGTTCTCTTCATCACCTTTTTGTAGTATACAGAGAATATTTAGATAAATGTATAACCGTATAGACTCTGAACAAGCCGTTTTAATAGTTAAAAACACGACTAGGAAATATAGAATATTATGTTCGAACGGTATCCACCTTACCCCAGAGAACTATGTATTGTCTTGGTTATGTAATAAGTGCTATGTAATAAGCACAAATCTATGTTCCAGTGAAAAAGTCCGATACTGATTGGGAAGACGTTTTGTAAGGCGTTTTGACAGGTGCTGTGGCGAGGACAGGACACGGTAATTGCATTTAGGGCGAAGAGAGCGACATAAACCCGATACTTGAGCAATTTTAACGACGCCTGTACTTGCGTTATGTGGTGCTATTAATGTCTGGATATTATATCTTCAAACAGGTAAAATGGTAAAGACGTTTACGTCACTACTGTGGTAGCCCTGCAATAACAACAGCCGTCGTGGTTGACCTTAACAAGTAGTGCACGACGTTACGGCTTAACGCACATCACGTTTATAATTATAAGAACATACGCCACATACCTATTGCTGCTGCCCTTGCAAACGGTAGCCAAGCTGCTACTGCTGTTGCCATCGCCTTTGATCTTCGTACTTGACAGTATTGGCTATGAATCCGTGGGTAATTGAGCTTTCATTTGAACAAAAGTGCTGTCATTTGTGAAGGTATATCAAGGCTGCACATTCCAACTATAGTGTCTATTTTACTGTGAATCCTATAAAAGAAACTTATTAGTTTTAGTTTTCCTCGGTACACAGAGTCGAGCTATTCAGCGTCCTACTTTGTTTATGTTTTTGCTGTACTGACTGTTGTACCACTAGCCCTATTGAACGAGCCTGTCGACCAGAGACAACGTCCCAGGTCTTGCTCTGCGTAATTACTCGTTCTATTGATTGAAGTTGGACGTTGGATTAGGAAAAATCGAAGAACCATTCTCGTCGCAGCAAAAGTCAAGGCTAATGACCAAGTCTTGCTATTCTCTGTACTTTTGCTTCTTAGAACGGAATGTAGCTCGACTGCTATGCCTAGTTCTTAGTACCAACACTGTAATTACCTTGAATATGAGATAATATAACCTTACATGCAGTCGTACTGCCTTTTTCCCGAACATTACCGTAATACCGCCTATTGTTGAACTGTCGTTTCGTTTCAATTGCTGGCCTTCGCTGACTTAAATTTCGTTATTATGGCTTACAATGTAAATCTCCTCGCTCGTCACTATTGCGTACATTTTGTGCGTGGAGCCGACTTTTCTCATATGAAACTTACGCAGACGAAACGACGAGAAAGAAGGCGAAACGGAGACAGCGGCGAACGATAAAAGAAACAAAGATCGCTTGTTCTCTTACGCCCAACAGCGTAGTTAACTCTCTCCTCACAAAATACGTTTTGGGGAACATTTTGAAATATTTATTTTTGAACTTCACCAGTTTTTTTTTACAAATCAACAAACATTTAAAATAATCCTGGCTACTAAAATGGTCCCAATTTGGTCTGTTTCAAAAATAGACTTTAACATTCGAAACCAAACACTATTTTCCACTTAAACACATATTACGTTCATACATTCTAACGGCTAGTAGTCACGCTTTTATTCGAGATTCGTCTCAAGTAGTTTTTACCCGAAGCGTGTTTTAACGACCTTCGTTTTGCTGCCAATTCCAATCTTTCCGTTATTTTAATAGTTCGACCTTCGCTACTGTATTCTAGGAAACAAACAAAAAGTATCTTATTCTAGCCTTGCTTAACCATTAGTTGTAACGTACGTCTCATTCACTATCCCTTACTAGCTCAATAGCACATTTGCAGTCACATAAGATACGTCCATGCCCTATCTCGTAAGGCTGCAATTAAACATAAAATATCAAAACGAATCACTTATGTTGCCCCGTACCCATCGGCCCGTTGACGATTCTTTTGTTTGCTCGTATAGCTTTCGATATTACGTTATTCTCGCTTCTATTAATATCTAGGCCCTACCACCATTCCCTTATTGCAATTCAACCTCCCTAGAGACCCATCACTCGTCCATGCAGCCTACATACAACGCATATCTATGCCACACGTTGGTACATCGGCCAAATAGATTGAGACGGAGAGCTTGAAAATCAGATTTTTTTCTGCAAATGTAGAGGCGTTATATTCCAATGAGACCAATTTAGTTTTTAGGTTAAGTATAGTAGGTTAGAGTAAGATGTTCCATGTTTTCTCTCTATTTTATCCTCCCATTTGGTAGCAAACAAAGAAAACTTACTGAATTATGTAACCGTAGACCCGCAGCTTAAAAGGAATGTTGTCAATTAATAAAAAAAAAACATCAGAAAATATGTAATATTATGTGCTAGTGGTATCCATCTTACCACGCGGACCCAATTACGTCTAACAAGGGCTGTGTTCTCATAATTACTCGCGGGCAACTGAGTATGTAATTTAAAGCCAATAAAATGCTTGAGCTATTTCAGTGTTAATAAATTTATTCTGATTGAAAATCCATTCATTTATCGCGGAAAGCAGTTGTTGTTACCAATACGCACAGTTATTCTACAGTATACGCTCGCTCATATTATTATTAAATAAAACTTGATTTTATTTTGTCAGTTACAGAATGTTAATAAGTAAAAACGATAACACTAATAAGACGGCATTCGGTAAAATACATCATAGCATATAACCGCTTATTGGATATTATTTTATGTGTGAAGCTTTGGGGTTAAAAGTTTACGCTATATAAGTTACAGTTCGATCTAATACATATATATAGTAGGTTGGGGAAAGATGGGACACCTTTTCGTTCTATTTTCTCGTTCCGACAATTGGTAGTACACAAAGAACATTCAGAGAATTATAAAACCGCATCATCACGACTCCTATAGACTGTTGTTATTTGTTTGTAACATGATCAGAATATTTAGATATATGCTCAAGGTGTCCCATTTTCTCCATGGCGGCCTACTATACATTTTTAACTGTTCTTTTCAAAACAGAAAGCTGTAGCCATGTTACTATGCTGTATTAGTCGCATTTATCTTTTCGAATGCAAAGAACAAATAATTAAAATAAAATAACAAATACAGGAGAGTTGGCGGCAAAACGACAGTCAATAAAACCACGCTAAATCATCTCCTTTTAATATTTTAATTTTCATACTCGCCGACTGTACAACGGTATTAAAGAGCTCTTCCACTTTATAACAAATTAATAATATCGCCATCTAATCTTATCGTGCCTATGTTTCTGTGCATTTTAGTGCTTATAAGTAGGTATAATAGCTATAGGTAGCTGTCGGTTGTAAAATTTAATCGCATTTGCACGCATGGTCAAGTAGTAATAAATTTATTTTATCTTCTGCATATGAATTGGTCGCCGCGGTATCTCTTTTGTTGTTGTGCGATTACCTGCATTATACTGTGGACCTGGTATTGAACGTTGCAATACAGTTAATGATATTTAACCCCCATTGGGCACGTAAGCCTATGTGACCTTGGATAAGGTAATTGATTCAAACCAGTGGCTACTTATCAGTTGGCCAGATTACCAGCCATTTAAATCAAGAAAGGTTCATTCGACCTCAGCTCTGTTGTTTGGTTCTAAAGGGCTTTAATTTATAGCGTAACTATTGATCATTTTTAGATCATATTAACCTAATAGTTCTACAGCAAAAATCTCATGTGAGCTAATAAAGTAATAATATATAGTAACAACTACCACTACGGTCCCCTAAAATATTGTTTCAATTATTGGCCCCCGCTATCGGCGGCAGAGGGACGGCTTGGGTTGTTATAGCAACTGTTACTTTTTTGTTGAAGGTGAATCTTTATTTAATCGATAGGTAAATGACCAAAGTCTATATTAGGTCATCGTTTAGCAATTTTAACTAAACATTTGATTAAAAACTGTTTGTATCCAAGCAAGTATTGCTACAATATAATGTATGATTTTTTTATAAGCAAATTTTAATTTTGAAGTGTTATTAGACTTTGTTTGTTCATCTATTTTGTTTTCTTATAAATAGTTATTTTAAAGTTGTTGCTCTTTAATTTACTTCGGTTGGTGAGCTCTTATAAACAATCAAAGTTCATATATGTATAATGCACTCTGTATATTTAACATTAAAATTAGGTAAACTTATATTAAATTATGTCTCTATAGCCAGTCTTTTTTATTTACCTATTCGGTGCTAGTGAGGAATCCTCCCCCCCTTGCCTATAGAAAAAACGAGAGACTAAAAAAAGAAAAAAGAAAATCATTAGACCGTAACGGTATTTCCCCATAAAAATCATATATTAGTAAATATATCATATATTATTAAATATCCCGGATTATGGTACACCTGCAGCAGCAATCTTGGTGTCGTTAGAAAGAAGAAGCGCACCACCTATTCTTTAATGCTGTAATCGAAGAGACAAATATAAAAATAACTATTATAAATTTGCATTTCAGCTGTTTGTAGCATTCTTAGTGTTGGTTGTAGATAATTAGAACAAACCAACAATGGGTTGCGTAACCTCAAAAGCAGGTATGTCATATTCCAGTAAGCCATTATTAATTAAGCATTAACCTATTTTAATTTATGTTGTCCGCTTAAATGTACTTTTCAATCAATTGCAGGTTGGGGGTCTGGACCTGGAAAAAAAAAAGGGGGGGGGGGATAATCATGTTTCTTTGTGGCACACATCTGGTTTTCGCAAGTCTTGTAAAGATGTTGCAAAATATCACTGTGCCCCATTTGTACATTCCTTGATGCCCCCTTGTATGCAGTATTTTTTTGGGCCAGCTCATAAAATTCACCACGGCATTATGCAATTTGCGCCATAGCAAAAAAACATAAGACTGAAAATGGCAATTGGTTAGACCACTTTAGATGCTGGGGGTTAATTAGTTATCAGGATATTCTTCACTAGCACCAAAACCTTTTTGTCAAACCATTACTTTTCAAAAAATTGGATAGTATTTAAAACACTGTTTTTATAATATTTTTTATCTTTATCATCATGTGTTTATCTCATAATTATAATTAAATAAATATATGGGTAATGTAAATTATATCCCACTAACTTATTGCAGTGGGCCATGGTTCCCCCTGAGTTGGTATATAAAGCATTTCATGCATAAACCAAATATTTTGTCTCTCACATATGTTAGATTATTAAATAGACATTTATTGATTTTTGTCTCAGCAAAATACCTAGGGATTATCCATTGGTGATGTCATACATAACTCACACATTGTAACAATGCTCTTTATATTTCATGTGTTACATCATTAAGCTGCAGAAGGTGGTGCTGTTGTGTAAGTTGACTTGATTATAAAGTTAATACGGTTGAATCTGTTGATATCTCATTTTAAATTTTCATAATTTCATATTTACAGTTTAAATTGGGTTAAAAAGCAAGTTACATTTTTATGTCGATCCTATTAAAACCTAGTAACTTTAATTTTTCAATATTCAGACTAATCAGACACAAAAATATAAAATATATATAACATATGTATGATTTTTAAAGTATATTATATTGTGTAGTAGAGTGGGGGAAGATGGGATACTTTTATCACATAATATTCAAATATCCTGATCGTGTTTTAAACAGTTAACAACAGTCAATGGGAGTCGTGAGTATACGGTTTTAAAATTCCTCGAATGTCATTTGTTTACTACCAAATGGGACCAGAAAATAGAATCAAAAGATGTCCTATCTTAGCCCACCCCAATGTATGTTTATTTTCAATATTCAGACAAAGAAATGTTGGTGGTAAAGGGAAGGGAAAAGCAACGTCTAATTTCCCTGATCTATCTAAACACAACAACCATATGGCAAAGTGTTTGACAGAGAAGTTGTATAATGAACTTTGTAATAAAACTACTAAAGGAGGGGTGACACTGGATGAATGCATTCAAACAGGTTTGCAGTATTTCTATTTTTGTATTTTTTTTGGAAGAATCTTGATTTTTTTATAGTTGTGGCAAACTGCCATTTTCTCTCCTGAAATATCAGTCTTTGGCACCATTGATCTGGCCAACCTAGACATCCTTCACATTACCTAATGTTCCCACACATTCTAGGCGTAGACAACCCTGGCCACCCATTCATAATGACTGTTGGTGCTGTAGCTGGTGATGAGGAAACTTATGAGGTGTTCGCGCCCCTGTTTGATAAAATAATCAGTGAAAGACATGGCGGATACGGTGAGTCTATTGTGTGGTTGCTGGGGTGTTTTCCATTCACAGTATTTTAGTTTAATTTTAATAAACTAGTTTATTAGTCAATCACTTCAACCAGAGGTCACTAATGGGTGTCTAAATTTTCAACCAAACAAAAAAACAATCATCCACAAAGTTACATACATGGTAAACTAGAAATGGACATATGGTGTATAAAACAGAGTTACATTTATTTGTGATGACTCGTAAGCAGGCACCAAGTGTATGAAATAGAACACCCATGTATAAAACAGAATACCCACTACATTCATCTATATTCCTTATAAAGGCAAAACCCAACTTCACTCAACTGATTTGAACCCTGAACATTTGGTTGGGGGAGATGACTTGGACCCCAAGTATGTCTTGTCATCGCGTGTACGCACCGGACGAAGTATTTCTGGCCTTGCCCTTCCGCCCTGCTGCTCACGTGCCGAGCGCAGAGAGGTAATATGGTTTTCATTTACGCCTATGAGCTATTTTAGGCTGTAAAACAGGGAACTAAAACACATAATACTTCATCCAGCGCATATAACTTTTCAAAAATGTGGGTATATGGACCTAGTCTGCCCTACGTCCCATGTCCTCTGGCTTGTCTAACCATTTTGCCTCACCAATACTCAAGAAAACACATAAAAAATATATATATTGACATAGTAAGTTTTATACCTAAAATCAATTTTCCTAACTAAATCTATTCTCCAGGTTGAGAAGATACTTTCTGAAGCCTTAGCGGCCTTGGATGGTCCTTTCAAAGGAAAGTATTACCCACTGTCTGGTATGTCTGATGAGACACAAGAGAAACTTATTGAGGATCATTTTCTCTTCGATAAACCAGTGTCGCCCCTTCTACTTGCTTCCAGGATGGCACGAGATTGGCCTGAAGGTCGTGGTATTTGGTGAGTCTTTTACAAGTTTAAAAGTAAATAAAAATATTTGTCTCTTGAATTGTAGCATAGCTTCAGGCGCCACAGCTCAGTGGTTAGCATGCATGCTTCTAACCCATAAGTTATGGGTTCAAGGCTTGTTGCTGCTACCATTGGGGACGTATGTTTCCTTGGACAAGACACTTAGCTGCAATTGCTCCAAACTAGTGGTTACTCATGGGTTGTTTAAATTGTCAGCGATACAGAAAAGACACACCCGTACAGCTGCATAATAGCACAAAATGTACGAATCAGAAAACTGGTGTTATAACTTTTCCCGTTGTGCGAGAATAAAGCAAGTTCCATTTAAATGTAACTGACACTTTTAACAATAAGTCATTGACCCCAGGCACAATGAAGAGAAGAACTTCCTTGTATGGGTGAATGAGGAAGACCATAGTCGTGTAATTTCAATGGAGAAGGGTGGGAACATGAGGCGTGTGTTCACAAGGTTTTGTGAGGGCTTGAAAAAGGTTGAAGACACCATAGCCAAGAGAGGACACAGCTTCATGTGGAATGAACACCTCGGGTATATTCTAACATGTCCATCAAACCTGGGTACTGGCTTAAGGGGTGGCGTGCATCTTAAGGTGGGTGTTGGTGAGATAAAAAATAAACTTTGCTTTAGTTTAAGTCTTAAGATAAACGAATTATGAATAACTATTAATCCTTCCATGGCGAACTTGTGCTGTTTCATATACTCAGGTTGCTTACAAGTTATGTAACTTTTTGGGTGATTGTTTTTCTGTATGGCTGACAATTGGACAACCAATAGTGGCCACAGGAATAAACCGTCTAATGAACTACAGCATAGGATGCCATGAGACTAAGATTTAAGCCAGAATTGTCCCACTGAAATTTAGGCCAGTCCCAGTGGCCATTTTGTTGCCATATAAAATGTTCAGAACAGCAGATCTAGTTACACATGTTGTACTCATTACCCCCATCTCTAATAATATGACCTATGATACAATAAATCATTGATTTTAACACACTTTTTTTATTTCAGATCCCCTTGATGAGCAAACACCCCATGTTTGAAAATCTTTTGAAGAAGCTTCGTCTACAAAAGCGAGGCACAGGGGGTGTAGATACGGCATCTACAGATGGAACGTTTGATATTTCAAACTCTGATAGATTGGGATCATCAGAAGTAGACCAAGTACAATGTGTCGTGGATGGTGTGAACTTGCTTATACAGATGGAGAAGAGATTGGAAGCAGGTTTGGAATATTTGTTTATAGGTTGATAATAGATATTGTGGTTCAGTGTTTGGCACTGGATTCAATAGTCTTAATTAATTGGTGCTACTGCTACTTTAGGTGTATGAGTATTAGTCAAGACACTTAAAGCTAATTACTCCAATTCAGTGGTCACAAATGGGCTGTCTAAATTGTCAATGTTACAGAAAAACAATCACTGACAAAGTTACATACGCGATAACTTGTAAGCGGCCACTATATGTATAAAAGTAAAACAAAACATGTGTGTTATAACAACTGTGCCCCACCACACCAGAATATATAAAATACATTCATTCAACATGTAACTGTCTCTCCAGGCCAAACTGTTGATGATTTGATGCCAGCCGATAAAAAAGTTGAAACTGACATCAATTATCCTGACCTATCAATGCATAACAACTGGATGTCTAAGTGTTTGACACCCGCTGTTTATACCAAGCTTAAGAATCGTAAAACACCAAGTGGATATTCACTTGATAAGTGCATTCAAACAGGTAGGTGGTTTGACAGTGAGCATGAGGTGTATACCCTTTTATGTTTAGTGTAAAAGAAGACATTCATGTTATAACTCGACAGTGAGCATGAGGTGTATGAATACACTATGTGTGTCTGGTGTATAAAAATACACCCATGTTATAACTTGACAGTGAGCATGAGGTGTATGAATACACTATGTGTGTCTGGTGTATAAAAATACACCCATGTTATAACTTGACAGTGAGCATGAGGTGTATGAATACACCATGTGTGTCTGTTGTATAAGAAGATATCCATGTTATAACTTGACAGTGAGCATGAGGTATATGAATCCATGTGTGCCTGTTTCAAGAAGACAAGACAATGTTTAAAATGTTATGAATTCATGACTTTACAGTTTTTGTTAAACAAACTTTATACATATATATATATGTACATACTGTTGCTGCCCAGCATACTATTAGTCTGAAATAAATTCTTAAAATATGTTATTTGTGATCTTAAATACTTACCATGGTGTTGTCTTTTATGTGGCAGATGTAAACTATAAAAAGTTTTTGCATTTTTATTCAAAACTAAAAAATTGCCAGAAAATCTCTTCCAGAGAAAAAAGTTAGAACATCTTTGTACCATATATGGTAACCCCTACTAAACAATATTAACCACTTATACAACAGGTGTTGACAATCCTGGCCATCCATTTATAATGACTGTAGGATTAGTGGCAGGGGATGAGGAAACTTATTCAACTTTTTCGGAATTATTTGATCCAGTGATTAGTGGAAGGCATGGAGGGTAAGTATGGTTTGGGTTTGGGGTGAGGTCTTTGTCTAGGACCCTCGGTTTAGGCCAGATTTGGCCAATTACTAAATTACCCAGACTACTTATAAATGTTTATGCTGCAGCAATTGGCAACCATAATACTTGTGTACCGCTCAGAGTGTATTTGAGTTAGTAAAAAAGTTTAAAAGCATATTTAATCTTATTTAGTATGTTAATATTGGCACCGTGGCAAAGTGGTTAGCATGCCTGCCTCTAACCTAGAGGGAATGAGTTCAAGGCTCTTCACTGCTATCGTTGTGGTCATATGTGTCTTTGGGCAAGAACTCAAGCGGTATTTGCTTTAACCCAGTGGTCACTATTGGATTGTCTAAATTGTCAGCCATACATAAAATAAATAAATACCCTCTAAAAGAGAATCACACACAGTAACGTTACATTCATTCATTCGTAATACGCTCTGGCCTAAATGACTTGTATCCAAACCATGGAATACATTCCAAATATTGTTCACCACAGCTACCCTGCAAATGCTAAACACACAACAGACTTAGATGCCACTCATCTTAGAGGAGGTGACAATCTGGATCCTAAATATGTTTTATCATCAAGAGTAAGAACAGGTGAGAATATTTTGCAGCTGTTTATTTTTAGAATGATTATTTTTGTGGTTGGGCATTGAGACTTTACATTTTAGTTTGCTATAACAACTACAACAAATCTAGGGTGACATTGTTAAAGCAGTTACACATTATACTCATAGTCGTAAAACATAGAAAACCTCATTGATCAATGTGGTAAATGCAATATACTTTGGCTATGCTTTTTAGTATAGATACCTAAAAGCATGGTAAAGCTGTTTTAGGTGTAAAACTGGGGTGCTAAAAGCCTAAAATATATGATTACAGGGACCCTTTATATTACAACTAGGACCTAACCATCGACTAAAGGGGATGGGCTATGGTTTGTTTACTGCTGTATTTTAATAATACAAACACAGGTCGTAGCATCCGTGGTTTAGCATTACCACCATGGTGCACACGAGGTGAACGTAGAAAGACAGAGAAGATTATAACGGAAGCATTGTCAGCATTGGATGGCCCGCTAAAGGTGGGTTTTGATGGCTGGGTTGGTTTGGTTACAAAACTTGCCAGTTATTTTTTTGCCGAACTTGCCAGGACCTAATCTTTATATTTTGTTATGTCTGCTACCAAGGATAATGTAAATAATCTTTTAGCAGCTTATCTGGTATAAAACGTAGTGTATTTACGAATGCATGAAGTTTTTGAAACATTACATGTGTTATCACTATCAGCGACTGTTGCCCTGCCACACGAGGATAAGCTCGGTTTACAATATGTGTCTGTATACCCAGGGCAACTATTACCCCCTCACTGGAATGACAGAGGAAACGCAGGATAAACTGATTGATGATCATTTCTTATTCGATAAACCGGTGTCACCTCTCCTTACAAGTTCAGGGATGGCACGTGATTGGCCGGATGCCCGTGGTATTTGGTGGGTTAGTTTGATTGTGTGTTTGATTGTATGATGTCTAGTGCTGTCGCACAGTGGTTAGTTCGCTTGTCTATAGTCCAAAGAATACTGTATCAGCATGTTTTAACAAATGACACTTCACTGTTAGTTCCCTTCTCTTTGTTGTTTTAGCTAATTTGACTCTGTTACTGTATTTAAAGACACAAGTAATATTTATCATGTTTTTTTATAGTATACCACAATGCGACATAAACATTACATTATATATGACACCAGGCACAACGATGAAAAAAACTTCCTTGTATGGGTGAATGAGGAAGATCATATGAGAATCATATCAATGGAGAAGGGTGGGAACATGAAAGCTGTGTTCCAACGCTTCTGTGATGGATTGCAAAAGGTGGGTAGCCGGCTATTTTTTTGTGTTAAAAGAACAATGGTGGGAGACCACAACTGTTAATGCATTGTACATCAGTGGTCAGACATTTGTATATTAACCAGAAGATACTGGTTTGATGCTAAATGCCGATGTGGATATGTGTCCTTGGGAATCACACTTAGGACATACTACAACCCAGTGGTAACTAAATATGTTACACAACAATTGATGCATTGGCATTGACTTGTTACTGTTATGTGGGGAGCCATTGAAAGGATTCTCGTATACCTTAACTTTATACTATTAGTCACAATTGGAAAAATTATGTTTAACCAAACATTACTAAAAATACATACATTTAAAGTGTTTCTTTGTGTATTTTTTAAAAATAATAATAAAAATATGAGCGCCCACTTGTGAAAAAAGAAAGTGATGATCGCTTAATCAGTCGTAACTACTAAAAATGGTGCTGGTGTTTTAATTTATATGTGGCACCTGTGGCCACTACTAATATAGAAGAATCTGAAAGAGTGTATTCATTTAATAAACATGAATCTAAATCTGTCTATATACTTTGTGAATGTACAACAAAACTATTTGTAGGTAAATTTGATCTGGTTCTATAACTTAACAGCGAACATAAGGTACTTTGTTTTATTTGCAGGTTGAAGCTACCATAAGTACAAACGGTCATTCATTTATGTGGAACCAGCATTTAGGATATATCCTCACATGCCCTTCTAATCTTGGCACAGGTCTTCGAGGAGGTGAGATCATACATGTAACTTCAATTCATTTGATCGCGTTACATTATATGAGGGCTTGTGTGTGAAATAGGACACCAGTGATATAATAATGACTATTATGTGCTCTGACATAAGAGGATGAATAAGTTACATTCATTCAGTTTTTTACATGTAACTGTTTGAAACTTTATATTTTGATTGTTGTGTGGAGACAATAGTTTAATTTAAAGTATTTGCCCTTTGTGTGTCTGCCAATACAATGTACTAGCTTCGATCAAAGGTCATTTAAACAATGTCTGTTCTATTCTTATGCCTGAATAGCTGGTATTAATTGGGTAAAAACTAAATGTATCTTTACTTAATGATCTGTACATTTTGATTATGCATGCTTGGTAGACTATTGTCTGTTTGTCTGGCGCTATGGCTCAGTAATCAGACGCTTGTATTATAACCAAAGGATAAATGTTTAATAGTAGATGCTGATATGCATATGCGTCCTTGGGCAAGACACACAAGGACATTTCTCCAACCCAGTGGTCACTAAATGGGTTAGATTTGTAACAACTGATAATCTGTATCTACTTGTCCAAATTGACAGCTATACATCAATAAATGAAAAAGTCCCCCCGAAATAATAACCCACAAAGTAACATGCATGGTTATTCGCAAGCTGGCACAAGGTTTATGAACACTCATGTTATAATGACTAAAAGTTTTCCGGCTACATGAGGATAAAACAAGTTAAGATTTATTCATTCAGTTACATTCACTTTCCAACACAGGTGTTCACCTTAAAGTGCCTTTGCTCAGCAAACACAAGAAGTTCGATGATATATTATCAAAGATGAGATTACAAAAGCGGGGCACAGGTGGTGTGGATACGGCATCTACAGATGGAACGTTTGATATTTCAAACCTCGACAGGTGGTTTGGTTTGTGTTAAGCTGTTGTATATAAAATAATGCACTCATGAGACATGGGTATTTGGTATACTGTTAAAGACCAAGGTTCTATTATACTCATAGTGATTGTTTTCAATATGAAATGTACAGGTCTGTGGACATCATGGTGCTTAACAATTTTTATTCTGAGATTTTGGTCTATTGCCCCATTACCCCAACATCCAAGGTGCTACCATCTAGATCCCGCCGCGGCAGCTTATAGACACCCAGTAATACAAATTCTGTAAGGGTGAGGTCTTCAGTGATGCACACATGAGGCCTTGGTTGTAGGTCTATTATCCCATTATATCCTTGTTAATCTATAATATCTACCTCATATACAAGACTTAAAAAATCAAAAAAATGTTCTGCTATTACATTTACATACTATTTCTATATTTTGTATTAATGGTGTCTAAAATAAGTGAAACCAAGATGTATTTATTGCTGTATTACTAATACCTCCCAATATAACATTCATATACAAGTATTACTAATACGATTCTTTCTATTGTACAGACTTGGATCATCTGAAGTCTCCCAGGTTCAATGTGTTATCGATGGCGTTGAAACCTTGATACAAATGGAGAAAAGATTGGAACAAAAGAAATCGATTGACGATCTCATTCCCAAGGAAACGAAGTCAAACAAAACAACAACAGTCGCAGTAAGATTTCATTTTTATTCCGGTCATTTTTTTATTTAATCCCGAAAAAGTAATCACCTACAAAGTAACATACATGTTAACTTGTAAGCTGGTATGAGGTGTATGAACAACTGTGTTATAACGACTGTTGTTTTTCTAGCAACCCGAGGATAAAACAAGTTACATCCATAATGACATTTTACTTTAACTGTTTTAGTACCTGACTTAAAAAATGTGTTTCTGCTATAACACATAATACCAGTATCACATGTTTGTGGGGACAATTTCCCCAAGCATACAAGATATTTGCTTTAACAAGTCTTTAATGAACCAGTGCATTTAAATAGGATTGTGTGGAAAAATTGTATGTAGTTTTACGTGATGCAATATCATATGAAATTAAATGAATAGAAATCCCTTATCCCCTCATGATACCTTCATATTCCCAGACTCCCGTGAAACTTTCATTCGACAACTTTCCTGATTTATCTTCTCATAACAACTGGATGGCTAAGTGTCTTACTAAGGAGATATACGCAAAACTGTGTGACAAAAAGACAAGTTTTGGTAAACATCCACCTCTTTACATTTTGTCTAGAACCGCATCGTAACCGAAACTTTGCTTAATGGTCACTCCTTTTATCCAATAGGTTTTGAAAAACTCATAAACTTTTTTGAATTTTTTTTTTTTTTTTTTAAACTTATAAAACAAGAAGAGCCATCACATATACATAAACAATGTCACCATTCCATTCCCCATCTCACATAGGTTGCACCCTGGATAGCTGTATACAGACAGGAGTTGACAACCCGGGCCATCCATTCATATTCACAGTAGGATTAACAGCAGGAGATGAGGAATGCTATTCTGTGTTCAAAGACTTGTTCGAACCAGTTATATCCGGTTAGTTTTAATTGGACTTTTAGAATCGATGGTTTAAGAGATACTGTGTTTGAGGTTTAATGCCACTATTGTGGGCAAATGTATCCTTGGTCAAAACACTCCAATTCAGTGGTCACCAATAGTTGTTTAAGTTGTTCCATATGTGGTAGCTTGTAAGCGGGCACAAGGTGTCTGAAACAGAACATTCATATAACGCCTATCGTTGCCCGCCATGAGAGGATAGTTAATTCACATTCACCCTTCAGGTCGCCACAATGGTTATCTACCTGATGCTAAACACTGCACTGATCTCGACGCCACTAAACTAAGAGGAGGTAACTTTGATGAGAATTTTGTTCTCTCCTCCCGAGTACGAACCGGACGCAGCATCCGTGGATTGGCCCTCCCTCCTTGGTGTACAAGGGCTGAGAGGAGAAAGGTAGAGAAGTTGTCCGTGGAAGCTTTGTCCAAGTAAGTGTGGGTATATAGTGTAAGCCGTGGCAAGTATTGTCATTTTGTAGTTGATCACTTCTGATGTGAGATGATTGTGAGCGTATGTGTCCTTAAGCTTATGTTGTGAGGGTCTTTGTCCTTACCTTATGGCAATTGCTGTCACTAATGGGTGGTTTAAATTGTCAGCCATACAAAAAAACAATCACTCCCAAAGTAACAAACATGGTAACTCGTAACCTGGCAGGAAGTGTATGGAATAGTTTTGTTATGAACTAGTAGATATTGGACCAACGTTTGACATAAATTCCCAAGGCTGACCTGTGGTTGGCCCTTACTCATATGATATACTTAAAATATGGGTGTCAGCAACTGCTAATACATTGTGTTTAATATCTCAGGTTGGCAAATGAACTGAAGGGAAAATATTATCCATTGAATAAGATGACGGAAGCTGAACAAGACCAACTTATTGATGATCATTTCTTGTTTGATAAACCTGTTTCTCCTCTACTTACAAGTGCAGGTATTCATTTTGTCACCTATGTGACAGTGTCAGTTGCGTCAGTGGTTCATATCTCTGTCTCTCACTGGTTACTAACGGGCTGTCTAAATTATCAACCATACACTGTCGCTTTTTAATTCAAACTCTTTTTCACACATTTTACCCATAGCGTGTTTTAACTACTGTTTTTTTTAGTTCCTTTTCTTCAGGTTTTAAATAACATGATCTTCGCTACCGTTAAATAAAAAGTATGTGTTATATATTATGTAACACCCCCATATTAACATAGGCATGGCACGAGATTGGCCGGACGGTCGAGGTATTTGGCACAACGATGCAAAGAACTTCCTTGTGTGGGTGAATGAGGAAGATCATTTACGACTTATCTCAATGGAGAAGGGTGGGAACATGAAGGCTGTGTTTGAAAGGTGGGGATCATGGTCATTCAATGAATGTAACTTACTTTATCCTTCCGTGGCTGGAAGACGACAGTGGTTATAACATGGATGTTCTGTTTCATACACCTCCTGTCTGCTTACTAGTTACCTCAAATTTAACTTAGTGGGTATTGTTTTTTTATTTTTTTTTATAATGTAGCACAACAAGCATATGTAAAACTGATTTAAATTACAAGGTTTTAGTGCTAGTGCTTCTTAAGTTTAGATGTATAATTAAACATAACCTATTCATTTTCGCATGGCCATGGGGGGCAAGGTCGCCATTAAAACAAGAGTGTTCTGATTCACACACCTTGTGCCTGATCACGAGTTACCACATATGAAACTTTGCTAAAAATCATGTAGTAAATTTTTTTTAAGCTGGCAAGATTTTTCTTTAATTAACCAATGTATGTTCACTTACATGGTATGTTATATCAGGTTCTGCAAAGGAGTGCAGGAAGTTGAAGCTTCACTTAAACAGCGCGGTTGTGAGTACATGTGGAATGAACACCTCGGGTATATTCTAACATGTCCATCAAACCTGGGTACTGGCTTAAGGGGTGGCGTGCATGTAAAGTTGCCGTTACTCTGCAAAGATAAAAGGTATTGACTTTCAATGTGTATAATACTATAAAGGTGCTGTGTTTATTTGACAACTGTCGGGTGTCGCTTAATAATTTGTGCAATAATATTTAATTTATTATTGTGTAGAAAATAGTGTGATGCTGTGACACACTTGGTTAGCGTGCCTGCTTCTAACCAGGAGGTAATGGGTACAAAGCTTGTTGCTGCTACGGATGTGTCCTTGGGCAGACACTTAACAGCAATTGATCCAATCCAGTTGTCACAGATGGTTTGTTTTGTCGCTATATCTTGTCATTTTGTTTAAAATATAAGTCTTCGAATCGAAGAAACAAATAAAGTTATATATATAAGACTTTTGATTCTTGATAAACACATTTCTTGTAACTTTAGATTCAACTCCATCCTTGAGAGTTTGAGATTACAAAAGCGAGGCACAGGGGGTGTGGATACCGCTTCATCAGATGGGACATTTGATATTTCAAACCTGGACAGGTAGTTGCTTATATGATAGTGATGTTATTATATCTGCGGTAAGGGACCAAATCTGGCCTAAATTCCAAGTCCTCAAGGACCTAACCCATATAGAATAGAATGGTTATTAGATACATTGAATGAGTCGTTGTAACACCAGTATTTTGTTTCATACAATTTGCTATCTATTTGTAGAACCCATTGGGAACAACTAGGTTTTAGCAATTGCGGTTAAGTGTCTTGCCCAAGAACACATACAGCCACACTGGTGGCAGTTGACCCTCTTGAAAAAAAAACAAAACTACAGATTGTGTATACTGTCAGCCATATATTAAAACAATAAAGTCCAAAGACGTTTAAAATTAAAAAAAATCACCCTCTTCATATTCTAGACTTGGATCTTCTGAGTTGGACCAGGTACAATGTGTAGTAGATGGTGTTGAGTTGCTTGTACAGATGGAGAAGAAACTCATGACAGAGGAAAGCATTGATAGCCTTATCCCTCCGACTAAATAAACAACTAGCATGTTGTATAACTCCATCCAAAATCACCATAAAAATTCATGACGTGTGTTTAGTAATAATTTTTTTTTTGTAATAAAATTCCGTTATCCCCGAAATTGAACATAAATTTAAAAGCAAATATAAAGTTTTTTTCCCAATTCACCATAAAAATCCATGACTTTTGTGTTCGGTATCGCTACAGTTTTTTGTGATTTTTTTTTTGTTTGTGATTTTTACCACAAAATTTAAACCTAACTAAATAAATGTAGAAACATTTTTATCCAAAACTCACTATAAAAAATCCATGACTTTTTTTGTTTTTAGTAATACCCTTCACTTTTGTTAGAATGTTTTTTTGTATACTTCATCAAAATTTGGATAATTTATCCCTAAAGTTCCAGCCATATCTACTATTGCTACAATAGATGTTACCTGATACAGCCAAATACGCCAAACTGTGAATACATTGGTTTCTAAAACCTTTTAAAGTGTTAAAACATTTGCCTAATCGACATTACAGTTTTCTACAGTATTGTTTTAAATTTTTACCCAACATAACCAATTTGTGATTTTCGTTCAAATAATTTTGTATTTAGATGTGATTTAGTTTGATTAAACTATAGTTTTAATAATCCTTGTTTCTTGTGATGAGTCTCAATATTGGCATGGTCACCGGCGCTTTGGTACAACGGTTTGCGTACTTGCCTTTAGCTCAGAGGTTACGTGTTCGATGCTTGACGCTGCTACCACAGGGCCTTTTGTTCTGAAATGCTTAAGCCCTTCCGTTTATGAGTTGTTCAAATTGTTAGCCATACATGAAGAAAACAAAAATAATCGCCCAAACAAAAATGTGACAACTCGTGAGCGGAAACGGCGCCATGGCGTAGTGGTTAGCGCGCCTGCCTCTAACCCAGAGGTAATGGGTTAAGGCTCGTCGCTGCTACCAATGTGGGCGTATGTGTCCTTGAGCAAGACACTTAACGGCAATTGCTCCAACCCAGTGGTCACTAATGGGTTGTCCAAATTATCAGCCATACATAAAAATGAAAAAAAAATCCCAAAAAAATAATCACCCACAAAGTAACATACTTGGTAACTCGTAAGCTGGCGCGAGGTGCACACCCGTGTTATAACGATTGTCGTTTTCCGGCCACGCGAGGATAAAGTAAGTTACATTCATTCAAACAAGGTGTATAAAACAGAACACCCGTGTTATAACGACTGTCGTTGCCCCGCCATGCGCGAATATAAAATCCGTTTAACAATAAAACATGAAAAATAACCACCGTGAAGTGGTAGCAGTGAGCATACGTCGTCGACCATTTGAACCTAAAGGTCGTGTGTGTGGGTGCGCGCAGTTATTTCAAGCCTCAGACTTCTCCAAGTTAGCTTTAAATAATTAATGAACTAAAACCACTTTTGGGGGAAGCGTAGTTCGTTGTGGGCGCTCGCTATTGTATTGTGAGTTAAAAAGGTTCATCTTACTTGAAACAGTTGACTCTTAGGTTGATATATCAGATCAGGGAAGCTGGACACAGAAGTAAGACGTGAAGGCAGACGTGTGAGTTGTAACATTATGAATCTTTTATAAAGGGTTTGGTGCGGCAAGTAATTCTCTTAATTACGATAACAGTCACCGCGCTTCGGACGTCGAGAATCTTTTTTTCTGCGCTTTCTGCTGCAAGCGGTCCAGTCATTTTGCTTGTGTAGACTTACAGCATGGACGTTTTACCTCAGTAAGGACTCGTTTGTGTGGCGCAATAGCGTAGATGTAGCAGTTGCAGTAAGACGCAGTTAAACTAGATAACTGATAACTATAGTAGGTTGGGGGAAGACAGGATACCTTTAGCAGATAATCTTCAAACATCCTGATCGTGTTTTAAACAATAACAACGGTCTATGGGAGTCGTGAAGATACGGTTATATAATTCTTTAAATTTTATTTGTTTACTACCAAATGGGATGAGAATATAAAATGAAATGGTGTCCCATCTTTCCCCACCCTACTATTAGTTAACTGTTCCAGCAAGGGTTGTTAACACTTAACAACCATGTGTTAGAGTCGCGTGGCTACGGTTTTATATTTGTGTATATATATTACTTGTTTACTACTAAATGGAACGGTAAAATAGAATGAACACCTGGACCTTTTTACTTCAACCTTCTATAGATACACTATATACTACGCTGTAATATATTATATAGATTGTTAGGCTACAATGCACTAATGCTTTCAGCAGTTTAATCCTTGTAAACATGGACAGTAGGGCAGCGGTAATGATTGTAACAGGGTTGAATCATTGCGTTTATTATACGTTATCATGGCGGCTTATAGCTTACAGAGTATTTGTGAATATATAGTAGGGATAAGGAATATGGGATGCCATTGTATTCTGTTTTCTCGTCCCAATTGAAAGAAAACAAAGAACATTCAAAGAATTATAACACCGTGTCCCCACGATTCCCTATGACCGTTAGCCATAACACGAGTACATATACGCCTACCGTTTTGCTGCTAATTCCCCTTTCTTCGCTGTTTTAATTTCATCTTCCTTTCCCTATTCAAAACATTTATGCTGTATCATGTTTTTTATGTTAAGAATAGAAGGAATGTGTTTCATGTACCTTATGCCTTTTTACGAGTTATATATGTTGCAACTTGATGCAGATGTACAGATTTGCGTATTTCGTACGTTCGTATGATAAATAAATCTATTTTAGGTTTGGATAACAACCGAAACTTAACTCGCTAAAAAATATATGTGATTTAGCTGCTAAAGTTATCCCATATAACCCCACAGTAATATATGAATATGAGCTACATTATTTAGTATATATGGATAAGAGATAGATACAGCATTGGTGTATAGATACTTGAGTATAGATATTATCGCATACAGAGAGTGAGCGTACACCCAATTTCGGACCCCGACCTTTGACGTTCGTTTAAGATTCCATTTAACAAATCGAAATTACAAGATGTACATATAATGTTTCTTAACATCAAACAGTAACATTCAATTTTAAGTGGAAGCGTTGTCGATTAAGAGGCATATGTTGTTCTCTAGTCTGAATTAAAATTTAGGGGATTAATTTCCTAATGTCCGGCTCCAATGGGACGAGTCGTACTGATTTATTGATCCACAGCAACCGTTATTTGTGCTTGTGTGTTTGCATACATGCAACTTACTATGGGAACTTTGTGTTTTAGTTTACTAACTGCCCTTATAGCATTATGTGCTCCGCATATACGATCCATCTATTATAGGTTTGAGAATTTAGTTTTGTTGGTTTAAAACTTAGATAGATGTTTTGATATCATATATGTAAAGGTCAAAATTAACAGTTTTCAAGTTAGAAAAAATCTCGTATGGGCAAGAAAATGTATATTCCTACAAATTTAGGCAGTTACGTGATGTAGATTTTACGTCGAAATTATACAACTTGCACACGTTGTTGTTTATGTGTATAATTTATGCATCAAGTGTCTTAATTTTGTGCGGAACAGTATTCAAATAAGCAACACAATGTATTTTGCTCTTATCTGTGTTTGCTAATTACATTTCATCAGTTCTGACTTGTATTGTAAATTTGTACAATGTGGGTGTCTTTTTGTATAATGTGGGTAATCTGTATGTATAAAGTACCTTTTTTAACTGTCAAGAAAAGGCACATCGATTAGAACAGCAGGAGAATATATACCTTTATAATCGCCTTTACAGTTTAATAGCTATGTATGAATGTTTATACAGTTACCTATATAGATATAGTAGGGTGGGGGAAGATGGGACACCTTTTCGTTTAGTTTTCTCTTTTTATTTGGTAGTAAACAAAGAACGTTCAATGAATTATAAAACCGTATCTTCACGACTTCCACAGACCGTTGATAATTGTTTAAAACACGATCAGGCTATTTGGATATTAGGTGTTAAAGGTGTCCCATCTTCCCCCACCCTACTATATGTTTATTCTGTACGACTGTACTATAGTAGGTTGGAGGAAGATGGGACAACTATTTATAATTTCTCGTTCCATTTGGTAGTAAACAAAAAACACTTAAAAAATACAAAACCGTATCCTTTCACAGACCGCTGTTAATTGTTTAAAACCAACTAGGATATTTGTCTATTAAAGTGCTAAACGTGTCCCATCTTCCCCCATAGTAGCCTACTATAAATCTTTATTACGTACGTTTGTTTATATCTCGGTTAGTTTAACTGTTCATAGATTTCAAGTATTTTCGTATTTTTTTGCTTATACCGTCCCAAGGAAGTTAAGTTGTATCAGTGGGATTATAAAGCTTAAGAAATACTAGATTTTAATATCAACATGTCAGTATGTTGTTTTTAGTACTACAGACGTATTGTAATACTTTGATTTTGTATAGTGTTGTTTTGTCGTTTATTAAACACTAAGTGAAATTTAGGTAAAACAATTCGGCTTTATAGAAACTAAAAAAATAAAATGCAAAGAAGTTATTGTGGTTAATCACGCTAATTTTACGTTTTTCTAATATAGTACCGTGGGGGAAGATGGGACACCTTTAGCATATAATATCCAAATATCCTGATCGTGTATTATTCAATTAACAACGGTCTATACAGAAGTCGCGAGGAGCGGTTTTATAATCCTTTATATGTTGTTTGTTTACTATCAAATGGTACGAGAAAATAATGTTATAAGGCGCCCTACTATAGATGAGCAATTTGAAGCATTGCATTTCAATCTCTCCGATAACAATTCATTTAAGGAGAAATACAGACGTATTGAGTTTACTCGTGTTTTCTTATCGTCCATTTTCAAACCCCTGGAGACTGATATTGCAATACACAAGGCCACTATAGTATTGAACAATCTGTTTCAATTCCTTGGACACACTTAGAATGGCCCGTAGTTTTGTCGTTGTAAAGTAGTGTGTATTTAAAATGGGATTTCATATTGTTTGCAATACACATTTGCGTTAGCAGTTATAATTGTAATATAGTACTGTGGTGAAAGAATGGACACCTTTAGCACATAATATCTGAATATCGTGATCGTGTTTTAAACAATTAACAGTGGTCTATGTATGTATATGAGAGTCGTGAGGATACAGTTTTACAATTCTTTAAACGTTTTTTTTGTTTACTACCAAATTGGACGAGAAAATAGAATGATGTTCCATCCCCTCATTCTATATTATTTTTTATTATTAAATAAAATTAGAATTTTAGTATAAACTTAAAACAACTATATATCACATTATTCAGTTAAAACGCGCCTGACTATACATTTTGAGATTAAGTGAGATCTTTCAGTTTCTTTTGTATTATTATTTAGTTTCAATTATAGTTGTTTTTTTAGCATCCTGTAAAGGCGATTGTATTTATATAAAGAGTAGTAAAACACTATATAAAAAAGAAAAAATAACATTTGTTAAAAAACGCTATCTTTAAAATATAATTGCTCATTAAAAGCTTGACAAGTACAGGTACTGTAAATTTGATCATTTATTTCTAGATGGCAAAAGCATGCTATATAAAAAAGTTTAAAAGTTAGTCAATAAATCGTTCTCATTAGAATATATACAATATAAGTTAAAGAGTGTGGTGGGTATATGAACATAATTGAAATAAATCTAAGACTGAACGTCAAAACGTCGGAACAGGCAAAATAAATTTGTCAGAGTAGATTTATATGATTTATATGGTAGTTTAGGGTAACGACGTATGCAGCTTATATTGTAAGTTTATATGCATTACGGTGGGGAAAGATGGGACATTTTTCATACTATTTTCTCGTCCCATTTGGTAGTAAACAAAATCTATGCAAAGAATTATAAAACCGTATCCATACGACTCCCATAGACCGTTGTTGATTGTTTAAAACAAGACCAGGATATTTGAATATTATGTGCTAAAGGCGTCCCACCCTAACATAGAGCCCATATGGGCGAAATAAATTTGCCGGGTGAGCAGCATCAGTATATTGTGCCTGACAGGAAGAGTTTCTGTTTAAAACGCTTTATCGTTGTGTTTTTACCATCTTTATCCACGCAGAATCCAATGTCAAAATATTTGAAAAAGTAATAGGTTTAGACTTGATGGATTTTTGTCAGTTCCGTATTTCGTCGAACTTTATTTTGTTCCTTCGTTACGAGAGTTGTCTATAACTTCATGAGCACTCGATCAGGCCAAGATTTAAGGAATTCATCACAGTTATTAGATTCGTACTCCTAGTATAAGTATTCGCCGATATAAGCGAAAAATATTAAGCAGACCAGTTTTATTATAGAGCGGGGAAGATGGGACGCTTTTTTCTTCCATTTTCTCGTTCCATTTGGTAGTAAAGAAATAACAACGAAAGAATAATAAAACCGCGTCCTCATATGGTGTATTTTCGTTTACAGGTTTTTATGTTAACTTACTCTTCTTTTCAGCGTGTGTATTGTATAAGTATATAACATGAAACTGAAAACATGGAGTATTCGCGTACAATATTTTCTCGTTACATTTCTCTCTTTATCGCTACACATGCAATGGATCTGCACGACTTGCTTTGCTGTATCACTTAGTGCACAGGCGTAAGTATTCTGGGTGTTGGAATAAATTATTAACAATTGTTTGTTGGAGGTGTGTTGTGTTTATGATTCGCCTCTCATTTTAGGAGCAATAACGAGTTGGCTCAGAGCTTTGGTGCCGCCCTCAACGTCAAGGCAACTTTATACAGCGGGTACGCCGCCATGCAGAGCGTAAGTGTCACTTGGAATATTTACAATCATATTATTTACTTAAAAATACATTATAATTGATCAGGTAATGGGTCAAATCTGTACCCTGAATCCAAGGTCCTCGACAAAGACGGCACCTATATAGAATAGATTACATGGTATAAACGACAAACAATGGACTGGTCCTTATAGGATATAAATATCAAACAGTATACCGTTCTGTAGGCTATAGCCCAAACGACAAACAGTATAAATCGAATATATACCCGAACCGTTTTTAACAATTATCGTTTTGCTGCCGATTCCCCTTTTCCTTACTAAGATGATCTTTGCTATCGTTTCGAAGAGATCAATACAAATTGTGTTGTGGTAACTCGGGTGTTATTGCCACAGACATACGAAAACAGGCTGAACGCTGGAGTGTTTACTGTACATCGACTTAATGGAACTAAGTTGATTAAAACCATGGCTGCAGACCTTGAGAAAATGCTAAACAGAAAACGACTTGCTGTAGAAGTAAGTATATGTGTGTGTGGATATGTTAGGGGTTTATATTAGGACATATAGTATAGCGCGACAGTGGGTATGAGGTGCATGAATACTCCTTGAGTCTAATAAACAAGAAGACGCCATTAACTCGATAGTATAAGCACCTTGGTAAGCACGAGGTGTATGAATACACCAAGTGTGTGCGGTGTTAAGTATAAAAGATGTTACAACTGTACAGTGAGCATGAAGTACATCTTTATAGTAACGTTCAACTATAACCTATACATCCACACAGAGACTCGTACAAGTCGCTGAACGACATGCCGCGAAATACGACTGGAATAAAGAACCATCAGATGAATACAACAACATTCAATACATCAATGCACCTGAACCGTCCAACATAGAAGGTTAGTAAATACTGCTGTTGTTTGAATGAATGAAAATTATTCATCCTCGCATGCTCGCGGGGTTACGACAGTCGGTATAACACGGGTGTTCTGTTTCATACACCTTACGGCGTCGATAGATTCAAATACCAGTTCGGTAGAATAAACTCTTTTATTCTAACAGAAGATGATTATGCCAGTTTAAGGAAACAAATGCAATTCAAGAGCGACGCTAGGTTCGAACGTGATGTCAACAAGAATACTTCAATAGTTCAAGTTCCATTTAACGTCTATAGTAAAGGTATGTGTATTTATATATAACTGTGTTGTTTAAAAGCGGGTCCCATAAAATCTGTAGCTGTAGAGCCGATACATCAATAAATTTTATTTATCTCTTCGATTTTTTTTTCAAATAGAAAAAGTATAGATTGAATTAATTAAAACAACAAAGAGAAGGTATTTTTTATAACATCCAAAACGACAGTCGTTAAAACAAGTCTTGGGTAAGAACCACCTATGGGAAAGTTTCAAATAAGACAGAAACTGCTAAAACCATAATATACGGTATATTGCTAAACTCATGTCAAGTGTTGTTTAATTAAAATAGTTTAACATGTTCGCGTGAAGACAAGTACCAAGGAGGTACGTTTCTATAAATGCTTAAGTATCAAGTCTATAATAGTGTTTGCACATATTTAATCAAGCACCTATATATTTGGCCTAATAGATTTTAAAGCGTAAATTACAAATTCGTGACGGTTTGATTAGAATAGGAAGACATACGGTGCTTGGTCATTAAGTGCCCTACAAGGAGTTTAACGACTACGTTTCAATCTGTTTAATTGATGTAGAATACATCAGCAGTTGTGGGAATCCGTTTTATTGGAAATTTTATGATTAAAGTATTTGGTACTATTTGCGTGCAGCAGTTAAAACAAACAGTGCTATTATTATTATTGGAAAACGAAACATTGGTGTAATAAAAACGTTTATGCCGAAGGAGACAATCTAAATATCACGGAATTTTATCGTCATGTTAGGGTTATGCATTTGTTTATATTATAGGTGCGGGGTTCTGATTCTTGTTGTAGTATTGTTTAGTAATGTGGGGTAAGATGAATTTCGTTAGCACATATCCCACATTTCCTAATTGGGGTTTATAAATAACAAAAGTTTTCCATTTGACATTATACCTTTTTGAGTCGACATGGTAACAAAAAAACAAGTATCTTGCTTTGTTATATATTGTTTAATGTTTAGGCCTGTAGGGCGACAAATGGGACGATGGAATGAAATAAAACATGGACCACCTCATTCTAACCTATTATATGCTGCTTTAACTTGTTGTGTAAACTGTCTATTTTGCCTGGGTTAATGACATAGTGTTTAATCTTTAGGCACCAAGCTGTTGAAATCTGTCGGTTGGTCAAAGGCGTTAAACCAGCAATTCAAACGAAACTTGGAACTTGACCCTTCGTTAAAATGGCAATACTTCGGTTCAACTGAAGGATATATTCGTGTTTATCCTGGGTTCCAATGGCGGATGAGAGCTGGGCCTCATGACCAACTTAACATATATGACTGTAGAACGAGGTTATGGTGCGTCAGGGTAACATTACAGCTGGAAATTCAGCTGCTGAATAATGCATGGTGTGAGATAATCAACGGGCTGTCGCTAATCTTTTGATAAGCGAGAAACCCAAGTTGCCACGATGTTCGCAAGTAAATGATACTTTATCACTTTTTGCGGCAACCCAGTGTAATAGTGTGGTCGGCGAAGAATAATCGATACAATTTTGATGTTTAATGTTAAATTGGTGTTTTATGGACGGTGTTATATCCGGGGTGTGAGTAAAGTGTATGTAGAATATTGAGCTGCTTGTGTTGTATTCAAACAATGAGCAGGAGGTCTATATATGAATACATCATGTGTGTCTGGTGTATATATAAAGAGACATCCGTTTTACAACTCGACAGTGAAAGCGCTTAACGGGCTTTTCGCTTTAGCCTTTTTTCGGGTTTAGGCTTATCGCTACCACCACTGTAGGCGGATGTGTATCTTTGGGAAAGACACTTAACGGAAATTGCTACAACCCAGTAGTCACTAATGATTTGTCTAAAACTATATATAAATTGTCCGTCATACAGAAACAAAAGTACATAGGTGGTAACTCGTAATCGGGCACGAGGTGTATGAAACAGAACACCCGTGATAAACGACTGCCATTGGCCTGTCAAGCGATGATAAACAATTAAGTTAAATTCACATCCATCAAACCCAAGTAATAACTACACCACGCAGGTACACACAGTCGTCTACCTACCCCAAAGATATGATCATCCTCTTAGATAGGAGTGGAAGCATGAAAGGTTTAAAGAAATCGATCGCCATCGATGCTGTGTCTGCTTTACTGGATACACTTGGTGACAACGACTTTTTCAACGTTTTAACGGTAAGCAAGTGAATAAAACACTAGCTAGAACTAGTTACTTGTTATTATGATTTAAAAGTTGTTGAGTACGTACGTTACGTTCGGTGTATGGATAAAATACGAAATATGTAACAATCTCTCGAAAAGTTACACGTGGTAACTTGTAAGCGGGCACGAGGTGTATGAAACAAAACACTTGCGTTAAAGACTGTGGTTGCCCCGCTCAAGTGATATTTGGATGTTCACTTATTTTGTATGTTGATTCAAATAATAACGTTATATTGTTAGGAACTGGAAATGCATATTTAACATTTTGTACTTGTGTACCTTTGCCCTATATATGTGTGTAGCTTTGAATTAGACTTACAACATTATGTGGGTGGTAAAAACATGTTTGGTATATGTATAAGTTTTGTATAGTAGGGTCGGGAAAGACGGGACACCGTTACCACATAATATCAAAATATCCTGATCGTATTTTAAACAATTAACATCGATCTATGGTAGTCGTGAGGATACGTTGTTATAATTCTATGAATGTTCTTTATTTACTATCGAAAAGGCGTCCCATCTTCCTTCGCCCGACTATACTTTCACTGTAGAAACGAAATGTAGCATTTGTATTTGTGTATGTCTATATGTTGCGGTTGGCCTATACTGTTGCATTAGGCGTGTAGGTTTGTTAGGAATCGATAGAAATAGACTTGTAAATTACAATTGCGAAATTTATTGCTGTTTAGAAAATTGTGGCACTTTTAGTAAAACACACAAACACATTGAATAACGAGCAAATAACAAAATATGCTGATTAGAATAGATTTCAATTAAACTGTGGGTTAGGGCTTGCTGTAAACTTCTAGTAGATGTTTAAGCCTATTTATTGAAGCCTGACTCACATAGGCGCCTAACGTTAAAGTCGAGGGTAGCTCGGGGTTTTCATTCAGCCAGACTTCTTCAAGATATAACTGGTTATCAAACAAATCGTGCGGGAGATTTGAGATTCTATTTTTACCCAAGTTAACTACAGTGAGTCTTATATTCGAGAGGAAAAGTTCTCTTGGGATGTTGGTTAGCTGGTTTCCTTCTACGTTGAGTCTCTTTAACCGATGACAGTTGCGGAAAGTGGTTCCAGATATCTCTGTAATGTGGTTATAGTCTAAGTAGACTTCCCGTAAGTCGGTGTTGGTTATAAACAGGGTTGGTGGGATGGTGGTGATTCTGTTACGGCTTAGACGTATCCTTTGTAACTTAGTGTTTTTACGAAGTGCTCGAGTTGCAATACGCTCAATTTCATTTCCCCTTGCGTTTAATTCTCTAAGTTTAAGTTGTTTTCGGAACACCCTTCGCGGGATGTAGTGTAGCCGGTTATTTGCCAGATTTAGAGATAATAAGTTTCGTTGTCTAATCAACAAGTCTTCGTTTATTCTTGATAAATTGTTGTTGCTAAGAGACAACCTTTGCAGTAATGGGTTGCCTTGGAACGTTGAAATTGATAGAGTCTGTTAAAATATGTTTAAAAAATAAATGTATAACTTATATATCCGTGCGCAACTTAGTAGGCAATTTTTCTGAATTTTGTTTTTTAAATGAATAAATGAAAAAGCGTTATAACAAGGGTGTTCTGGATACACCTTGTCCCAGCTTTTACGAGTCAACACGAATGAAGTTTGTGGGTGATTGTTTTATTATGACTTTATGTGCGGCTGACAATTTAGACAACCCATTAGTGACCACTGGGTATATGTTACACTTTACGCATATGAAGCCGACCTACTTTACACGCTTAACAAAATATATGTAGCTAAAACTAGTAACCATATGTACCTGTAAATTCGCATGCTCAACTTCCAAGCTTTTAAGGTTTGGTAAATGTCTCAGCACTTCTTGCAATTCCGCCCCGTCTTTAATTTCATGCGATAGAAAACTAAGATGTTTTGTAGACCCTGCACACAACATGTTTAGCAATTATTTTAGTGTTTTAACTTAGCTGTATAGCATATATCTTAATTCTTATGAAATATAATTTATTGGTCCAAACCGGTATTACACTAATATTGTACAGAAGTGGCTAAACATGTTTATATAGTTTCATTGGTCAATACACCAATACTGTACTGTATTAGCATCTTTCTATTTCATATGGAAGAGGTCCTACGGCAAGACACTGTGCCCAATTACCCAAACATTGTTGGTAAGGCGGGGAAGATGGGACACCTTTTTATTCTATTTTCTCCTCCCATGTGGCAGTAAACAAAGAACATTCAAAGAAATGTAAAACCGTATCCCCACGACTCCAACACATCGTTGTTAATTGTTCAAACCACGATTAGGATATTTGGAAATTCCGTGTTAAAGGTGTCCCATCTTACCCCGTAGTACTATATATACACAAATCATTCTAATTGGGTAAACGAGGCTCTACTGCGAGTCATGTCTGAGGGCCTGAGTTCCCATATTACCCTTTATTAAGATTCTAGTAAATTAACCTTTATGAACACAACTAGTTATAACCTGGCAAAACTGTTGTATCTAGTCCCATCTCTACCGGGCTACTCAATGCTGATTCGCTCATAGTGCCTCCTGTACACGTCATGATCTTCTCTGTCTTGTCCCAAACACAGTTGCGCAGCCCTTCTGATGTTGCTGTTTTGCAGTGGCCCCTAAAATGCAAGAATAAACAAATCGGTATGCTATAATAACAGTAGCATTTTTTACCGATAGAAGGGTTCCTGTATTTAGTTGCGGCAAAAGGACACTGTATTTTTTAAATTGTCAGCCACACCAAGAGTAAATGAAACAGAACACCCGTGGGCCGTGCTATTAGCCACTGTCACCCCGCCATACGTGGGTAAATAAAGTAATGTGGGGTAAGATGTGACATCTTTAGCACATATTATCTAAATAACCTGATCGTGTTTTAAACAATTAACATATGTCTATGGAAGTAGCGAGGAAACGGTTTTATAATTGTTTGAACGTTTTTTTTGTTTACTACTAATTGGTACAAGAAAGTAGAATGAAAACGTGTTCCATCTTCCCCGAACCAACTATGCATATATTCCATGCATACCTTTCATTTTTCCAACCCCGAGCACATAGACACAAAGAATTATTTCCACCATTATCTTTAAACGACGGATAGCAATCGTATTTAGCATTTAATCTGTCGTCGGGTTGGGTACATTCGTCCTCTGACCATTTAACTTTGAGCCATCTCCAAATAAAATCGACCAGTTGCTCTGTTATTCTCACTACCGATGCCCTTGTTACACCAGTGCTGCCTAATGGTCGAACATAGGATACGACACCAGCTACAGTATGCGCTGTTTGGAATGTAGCGTTGGTTGCAACAGAACTTGAGTTTAGCTTGTACAGTACAGGACTTCCATTTACTATGTACTCGCCTATGTCGGTTGAATTAATGTCCATACACATTTTCTGGCTTAGAAACTTCTCTTCTGTCGAGAAGAATATACGTTGGCTGTCCCAGTTAATATCGGGCAAATTCGGAATATTGTAACCAACAAAAAATGGAGTTTTTTTGATCTTTTTTGGCTTACTGATCGTCTGTAAAACATGGGCGTTTTCTGAAGTCAGTTTCAAGTCTCTAAGATGGTTTGCGCGCAGTTTGATTACAGCAATGTCGTATAAGCAATCGCCACATTCAATGTACTGACGTGGTATGAGAACGAATTCATTATTCAAAGGTACTGTCACCGTTGAACCTGAAACATAGAACTTAATTAAGCTTTTATTGGAGTTCAGGCGTTTACGTTGATAAATGAATGATGATGTATGTGCATTCCGGTGACGGGTATTCTATTCTATGTGATTAAGATCCTACGGCGAGGCTTCGCTACAGGGCTTAGCCCGATTTGCCCCCAACACCAATGTCTATTTTAAGCCAGTTGCCCAATGGTTATACATTACTAGAGGCCTTACAAATGCGCGTAATGGTTAGGGTGGTCTGTTTTATTCACATCGTGCTTGTATAAGTATGTTCTGGTACTCATAGACAGTATAGGCCTACATCGAAACTCAATGAATGCGTGTATAACACATATATGTCCTACGCGTTCAAGTCGGTCTCATACACCTACGAATAAGCTGCTTTAAATCCCGATATCACAATGCAGTGCGTTTGCCTGATGTGTAACCAGGTGATACTGGGTCCGATGCTGCTACCATTTTGAGCGTGTGTCTTGGGCAAGACACTTATTAATGACAACTTCTTCAACTCAGTGGTCATTGAAGGGTTGTCAAATTGTCGGTCATTTAGAAAGACATTAGTCACAAAGTTACATACGGTCGACCTGTAAGCGGGCATGAGATGTATGAAACAGAGCACCGTCTTACATAGACTGTCGTTGTCCGCCATGCGAGGACAAATAAGTTACATTTAGTTATTCCTATTTCTTCAGTTACATTCTATCCCCCTATGTAATGCTATAATTCAAACCAGCTATTAATAAAACGCCATAGAATTCGAGCAGCATACCACTGGTCCGATGCCAGCGAACATAATACGTCTCTGTTCGTATAGGATGTCTTGAGCGATTAGTCAAACACTGAGTATTTGAGAAGGGTATGTCAATTTAAAGAACATTCTTTTGGCTTCATGCCGCACGGTAAACATGCGCTGAATGAAATAAAAGTTAAATTGGATAAACCACAGCTTTGCAAACGCATGCATCGTACATAGGTATATTTACATTAAACACACAGACGGTAAAGCCATCGAATTAAAACCCCTTTCGCTGTAAATTGTCTTGTGATATACCATATTTATTCAAATGTGGTTAATACTAATTATAGTCGGTGTGGGGTTTAAATTATCTAACGTTTCTCACCGATTCCTCTAAGCGAGCTTTTTTAATTGTTAAAACATGATTAGAAAATATGGAAAAATTATTTGTCCCATATTCCCCATAAAGTAGTGAACCGTTTGTCATTCGTGACGTTTAACTATAATAACAAGCTTCGCTTAAATAAGGTCTACGGTTTATTCGCGGAAGACCTCGCCTTTGTGAAACAGAAATGACATTTACGAATCTTTTAAAGTGGGTTGATTATAAATATGTGCTCAAGGAAATCGTAAAGGATTGTCTGTCATTACGTTTTATAGCAACGAGGAAAATTTGAACTAAACCGCTTTCGTTGCAGATGTGAAAATGTTGCATTTGAATAATGCATTTGTATAATGCATAAATGATAAAATTTTGTTTTCTGGCATTGCACGGGCCATATCAACCGCGCAAGTCTCATTTATACTGCTAAGACACGCATAAGATTAGATTAACGGCTGTGGCGGCTTTGGCTTAAATCCCAGATCCCATTTGACGTGCCTAGCCGTAGAACCCCAATCATATAGAATCTGCAGGTTTTAAACAGCCTTTGAAATATAATAGAAAGGCTACGTGACTGTTTTGTATACGTTTTGTATTCCAATCGTGACCAAACCTATTAGTTCTGCACAACCGCACTTACCGTTATTAGTGATAGTAGCGCAGTAGGATCTAAACCCTTTAGAGACCTGATCGATCCGGGTGTCCGGATTTCCGAAGCAAGCCGCAGATCCATGGATTGAACGCGATTCGTTGTTTGCTGTATTAGGAACCGCACAAGTCACTTTAAAACGGGAAACACAGCTAGCAGCGGTAACCACAACGAGTCTGTATTGCTTCGCGTTTGGAACAGCTGCCAGAAATCCAAGGCATTCCCGGTCGCCGGCTTTGATTCGTAGTACACCGTGTATGCAGTTCGTGCAATTTTCGTATTCAGGATTTCTTATCCGCGGTTTTGGCTTTTTGTTCAATTGTGATGAAATATTTTGCGCCTCATTACCAACAAGAAGGCATGGTGGTTTTCGAGTATAATCGCAACCAACGCATTTCCTTGCAGGGGCCCTGCAGTAATGCTTATAACACAATCCTAAGTCCTTGCAAACGTATTCACTTGGGTCCCGCAAATAGTGAGAAGTCTTTAGGCATTCCTGCGTCTTCATGTTCGGTCTCACCACTCGTGCACTTGTGTAATGCAGCAACACAACGAACACACACCATCGTTGCATTGCCATTGTAATCTTATTCAAAAGCTACAATCTACTACACATTGTCGAAGTTTTCCATTACAGATAATTCATCGATATTCATATGCGCAATACAAATGCATTAACTACCCGCACCTTATATCTAAAAATAATCAAACCAGATTGAAATGGTTATTAACTTAATAACTTAACGGCCATTTAAACCAACGCTATTATAGCTAATTGGTGCAGACGGGCATTAACGCATTGCTAAGGGCGTGCTTTTGAATAAATATATTTTGCTCCCAATTGATCCATTTTGAACAAGAAACTAATATTGTTTTAGTTATTGGGAAAATATGCATATATCTTGGTACACCACTAGTTGTACTGACGTTTTGTTTGCTGCATATTTAGTAGCACTTTATTCTATGTGTGGCGTATCTTCATTATGTTTATAACGACATAGCTCAATCAGAACAAGTTATATTCGGCATTCGATATGCTTAAACAAACATAAATCAAGCTTTGTATAGTAATTACACATTATAATACCAACTACTCTTGCGGTAATTCTTATTCCGCCTATATTTGCTTTCTAAACACAAACACACTCTCGTAAAGTTGCTCAAACACACAGCCATACTATGCCGATTATTTGCCACCTTCTGGCGACTATCAATGTTATCTAAAGCAATTTAGCGCCTGTCGGTAATCCACCACGTTCACGCCTTCGTCTTATGGCTCCACATTATCCAACCGTTGTATGACGAACACAGTGTTCGCCGATACCTCTCTCTCGTTCTTTCTCTCTCAACATTCGTCATAATAACCCTCTGCTTATTCTGTGAGGCGACTCCAATTCGGTCGTCTGCGGTTTACTCCCACCGAATTCTCACAATGAATAATGTTTGCGAAAAAGGGGCTTACCAAAGATAAATCAAAACTTGGTCACTAATGGGATATTTATATCGTCAGCCATTAGGACAAAAAAAACAATCGCCCACAAAGTTACATTTGTGGTAACTAGTAAGCGGGCACAAAGTATATAAAACGTATCATTCGTATATTATAACGACGGTCGTTTTCCAGCCACGCAAGGATAAAGCAAGTTACATGCATTCAACTTGAATATAGATAAAGATGAAAATGAAAATGTGTAGTTACCACACAAAACTTCTCAACGATTCTGAATACATTGGGCCGTGTGACAGATTTATGCCTAAATGTTGGTTTACTTAGCTACGCTGTATTCCAAATCTCACGAGTCGCTGGCTTTTAGATTGAGTGTTCCACGCTACAAATAACATTAAAGCTTCCGCAACTCAGAATGCGATACCGTGTCCGACTTTTATAACTTAAAGTGGATTATAAGGGATTGAAATGGCCATTAGACTGGCGTAAGACGGTCTATGTTCTATGGTTTCATTCTCTAACGTCATTTAGTAGTAAACAATAAGAAATATTTATAGAATTATCTAATCGTATATTCCTACGACTCTAAAAGAGCGTTGTTAATTGTTAAAACACACTAAAAAATATAGTAGATTATATGCCAACTCTATCCATAGTCACATATACAACCCCCTTTGACCTAGCTAGCCTATACATCAAAGGACTAAGCCTGCAGACCACACATGTTGAAATGATTTACTGATAAGGGTATATAGGCCCCGCACTACCAGCAAGACTACACCACTGTACACCTGTTTATGGGATTGTAACCACTTAACTTTATATAGTGCGCAAATTTGCTCGCGTACCCGTTGTAGTGTATACTTTCGACAATATGTGTTTTATACAAAACTCCGGCTAAATACATTTAAATAGTGTATAAAGTACCTGTGTATAATGATAATGAAGTGTATAGGCTACTCATGGCATGTGTCGTTTCTGGCGTCTTACGTTGTTCAACTAACCTTTGCAATATACTTATATCAACAAAACATTAATTATAACACGTTATATAGCTTCCTTTTTTTAAATACTGAAACAGCCATTATGTTGCTTTCTTTTATATTTGATCAGTTTTTAGTTCGTAGTACATCTACTGAAAATCTGCTATGTTTTAAATGATTATCACCTAATAAATTATATGCTGCGTTACCTTGATGACACCAACTAACTATACGACATAGTACGATAACTAACTGTACAATGTATTTCTTCTGCAGTTTAGCAAGAAGGTAATCCCTGTGGATCCATGTTACAACTCCACATTAATGCGAGCCGACCGTACAAATAAAGAGGTAAGTATCCCAATTTATTTTTTACTGCCTGATGTGAAGGTTCTGTCTGGGCATCTCTTGACTTTAAATACAAGTCGGCAAATGCAAGCCATTTATTTAAAACCTCCAATATATAGTATATATAATATCCCAGACTCCCCATAGACTCCCTATGTTTTAGCAATTAAAAATGCTCTTTCAGGGTCGTGAAGGTATGGTTATATATTTCTGTATAAACTCGTAATTTACTACTTGTTACGATAAAAAAATGTGTAATCTTTCCCCAACCCGCTATATAACCACAAAGTAAGCCTCAAATAAAGTCCCACACTTATTTATATTCTCAAAAATGATGGTTCAGAAACAAAACTAAGTTTAGGCTTAATTCAAAGTTAAAGACAGTTTAAATTGCCGTTTTTGGTTTTTGGTAATATCTTCCGATGCCGAGGCAATTGTTGACCGCAAAAGTTCTAACTTTGCACGCAAGAATGAATAAGTTACATTTAACGTTTCATTTAAAGCAGACAAAATAATGAATCTTCCTATTTGTTGGCAATATATTTACGCTTTGGATCGTCGTTCAACCGTTTTAACAACTCGTTGTGTTACAGAACGTTCTCACGCGTCTACGGGACATGGAGACCTCTGATATTGCCAACTTCAAACTCGCACTGAAGAGCACACTTGATATCATTGCCGAAGTAAGAATTACGATTCTGTAGCGCGCTATGTGTGTTATTATGACGCAACTAAAACAACATGGTCAGAGCACAAGGGCAAAATATTGACACAAAATTGAGCTTTCTGGCATTGAATTGTTTTTATGTTAGGTGTAGATTATCACATCCTCGGTTATAATAACGAAGTATTTTGGGGTAATGGCCCAAATCTGGGTTAAATCCGAGGGCATTGACAAGGACCTGGTCCACAATTAAAACCAAAAGTCACGTGGGTATTACGTCATGATGTTTGTGATATATCAACATAGTTACATTTTTACCGAAAGTTGAAACTCGCTAAAACGTACCAAAGTAACTCAAATCCTTAGTAGCAAAGTTTTGGACTGACATGAAATATAGCGGGCCATGTTTGAAGTAAAGAAAGACAAACAAAGCAATCGGCCGTAACCCATAACTCTTAAACCCGCAACTACCCTCGTACATAATGGATATAAATAGAATGTACGGAGCTGTTTGTAAACTATATACATTAGTTCTATATATAGCGTCATTAGACCCCCTACATTGTAACGTTTCTATACAATAGCATTAATTAAGAACCCCGTATGTTAATTGTTTAAAACAAGATCAGGATATTATGTGCTAAAGGTGTCCCATCTTACCCCCACAGTACTATATATTAAATACAACGGCAATTTCAACTTTTTAGTTTCAATTCATAGAATTAGTTCCAAATGTTAATTACACAGCACGTAGACCTACTCGGTCAACGAAAGTACAAACCCAAAAAGTTTTAAAAACAACTTTGATTAAATCACACAGCATACGCCTATACCTATATACACACTCCTCTGCATACCCCAAATCCCAACACATTCACTTACCCCTTAACTCACATATACCCTACGACCCCATGCCTCCATCCAACCTTCAACCCCCAATAGCACCTATAACCCCCAAACAAGTTATAACCTCTTACACCCTTCCAGTTTCACAACAGAGGAGACGGCAGCGGTTGTGACTGCGAGATAATGTTGATCACCGATGGAGCGCCAGACAGCTACCAATATATATTTGACCAGGCCCACAACTTATCTGTTTCCCAGGTAGCTTACATGTTTGTTACGTAGATAAATAAATCAATGACCGTTGTGACGTCACAGAGCCATTTTCGAGTCTTCGCTTATCTGGTCGGACAGGACAAGAATTATCTCGAACCAGTTAAAGATATGGCGTGTAATAATAACGGCTTCTTCACTCAAGTAAAAAGCCCGACTGGTGTCACAGAACAAGTCTTGGTAAGACTAAACGTAATTTATTTATCCCCGCGCTACGGGGCAACGACAGTTATAACACAGATGTTCTGTTTTATACATAGCATGTTCACTTACGAATTACCATGTATATAATGTAGGGAAATATGGGATATCGTTGGCATTTAAATCCCATATGTTTCTTGGTCGTGTTTCGAACAATTAACAACTCTCTTTTAGAGTTAAGAATACGGTTACTTATATATTTCTGTAAATATTGTTAATTTACTACCAATGCGACGAAAAAGGTGAATGAAAACTTATTCCATCTTACCCCACCCTACTATTATAAATTTTTTAACTTTCTTAAAATTAAATAAAAGACATTCCGGTTTTGTAAGACACTTTAAATTTTAGGTTCACTATGCTTTAACTCTCGTATATTCCACGACCACCACTCGCATTTGCAAATTATAGCGAACTAGATTGAATTGTTTATAGTTTCTGGCGATATATGGCCCTGGCGTTTTATACGACCAAGACCCTCGCCTACTTCATTGCAATGCTATTTAAATGTACAATTTAAAATATATTTTTTTGTGACGAAAATTACCAAAGTTTATGTTACGTTGCTTACGTTTCTTTAAATTTCTTTTATTTTAAAGCATCACGTTAACGTCATGAATCGACCTCTCGCGTATCAGGGCGACCACCACGTGACGTGGACAAAGGCGTATTATGACACAACAAATGGGGACGAGGTGACTTTTTCGTTCTATTAAATATTAATGAAACGACCTGGAGAAGAATAACCATATTATTTAGTCAACAGTTACAGCCAAAATGCCCAAGAGACACAATAGATCTAACGAACATGATATGATACTTACTCGATTACTAAAACATATGAATTTGCTATGCGGCCCAAAGGTTATTTAGAGTCGAATTTGTTAGATATGCAGTATGCTTTCATACATGAGTAGTCATATACATAAAATATAAAAGTTACAGTTTTACACGTTTTTAAGCAATACTTTAACAGAAATAATTTGGGTAAGATGGGATATCTTTAGCACATAAACGAAGTCGGTCGTTTGTAGTATATAACGCGTTTTCTAATGAAAGACATTTATAATACGAATTAGAATTACAACAATTCTTAGACAATGTTTTATTATCAAGCTATCGGCCTAACATAGTCTTCTGTTTGGTAATCCGCCAGCAATTCTGGCATAAATCCACGATCCCGTGGCGTGTCTAGCAACTGGCCCCCACCCATATAGTATAGACTGTGCATACAGTGTTGGGTAATGAGCTAATCCTGCCCTAAAGCCCATGTCCCGTTTAGTCGTTAAGCCTCACTGCATTACACCAGCATCATGGGTATTTGAATCGCCGCCGAGTTTTTACTTGTAATCTACAAATGACTATGAAAGTTAAATTTCATACAGAAGAGTTTAACCAGCTTTGTGGCATCAGCGTACCGATTGTCTAATATGCTGAAATACATTATCCTGTATTGTATTTACTTTACAAGTCGACTTTTCGTTTTTGAATCAATATTAAAACCACACTTTACAGACCTTCTGTATACATTGGTGTAGGCCTATACATCTGTTAAAGATAATTAACCTTAAACATTTTCTTTCATGCAGGGTTTCGGTTTGATAAGCACTGTTGCTTCCACAGTCTACAAGATCGTGCCCGGGGAACCGACTGCGTTTCTTGGAATAATGGCAACTGACGTGCCCATAAGTGACATGATGAATAGCATGCCCATAAACAGGTTTGTAAACTACGTGTGCGAATAGGTAGTGCTGGCGTCACAACCGAATCTACAAACTATTGCTGGATGTATTACAATAATAGTAACGGTTGTATAAAACAGAACTCCCTATAGTTAAAACGACCGCCACTGCCACGTAACGGAAAGATTAATCATTCACATTCATTAATTCGTACACACTGGAACAGATATACTTTATTAGTTTAATCAGTTCATCGTTATTTAAACGTCGATTTTCACTAACGTTGCGATCTGTGTTTATTTCCCAATAATCAATGGTTTACACGTAAAGAGACACCGGTAGAGAACTCAAGCGACCTTATCCGCCAAAAGGAAAGAATGTAACCCGCTTTATCTTGCGTGGTGGGGCAACTACAGTCGTTGTAACACGAATGTTCTGTTTCATACTCATCGAGCCCGCTTACGGCTACGTATGCAACTTTGTGGGTGATTGTTTCAATGTATGACTGACAATTTAGACAACTCGTTAGTGACCATTGGGTTGAATCAATCATCATTAAGGGTCTTGCTCACATACGCCCAAATTGGTACCACTAACGAAACTTGAACCCGCACCCTCTACATTTAGACTAGAGGCAGGTCTCCAGTCATTGTGCCACAGTCATTGTGCCGGTAGCACGCAAAAGGGGCGCAGGACAAGCACCCAAACGACGCTTAAATTGTTGTTTATCTTCAGGATTGGCGTGAACGCTTACGTATACATGGTCACCAACAATGCCTACGTTATGTTTCACCCATGGTTGGAAACAAAGTACGTTGGTTGGGATGGGAAGGTTAAAACTAAGCTTGATTACAACAGGTCAGCATTTGGAGAATTTTGTTGGCACTTAAGTATCCCATGTACCGTTTTGGGTTATAGTAGGGTGAGGAAAGACGAGACACTTTTAGCACGTTATACCAAGTAGCTTGATCGTGTTGTAACAAATAAAAACGGTCTATGGGGTTCGTGAGAATGCGGTTTTATAATTATTTGAATGTTCTTTGTTTAGTAAATGGGATGAAAAAATAGAGTGAAAGGTGTCCCATCTTCCCCACCCTACTATATATTGTAAGTACAAGACTAGGGCTTTCATGTGATTAAGTGTCATAATATAGTCTGTGTGGTTCATTAATTTGTATAGTACTGTGGGGTAAGATGAATGCCATTAGCACATAATATCCCATATTTCCGTATCCTATTTTTACCAATTAACAACGCTTTTATGTCCAATCTTACTCAATCAAATTTATATTAATTTATTTGATTCATGTTAACACCAAAAACTGTTTCAAAGTAAAAAGCAACCCAATGGACTTTAATACTGTACTTAATTACGTTAAAAATAACTTTTTCTTTCTTTTCACTTTGAACTTTTAAATTTAATTAAATAAGCCACAACTAAGTTGCTGCTGGTAGTCCGTCTGTTATTTCACTTTTGTCTGGTTGTAATTTAATTTCAGTCATTTGATTGACTTGCACTTTGCCTACAAAAGGCACTTTGCCAATACCCAGAGCAGCTTGTGTTAATTTAGGCCTTCAAGCTTCTAAACTTGAAGCATGGGGCATTGAACTCCTTAAAGATAGACGGGGAAACTAATTTGGTTTTTAACAAAGTTAAAATTATTGATGACTTTATTTCTAATTGCCATTAAAACCAAAAAAATACCTTTTAGCCTATAAATTTAATTGCTCTGATCAATATAATAAAATATTACATTCACATTACACTATAGATTACTAGCTATTGTACAAACATAAACAACTATAGTAGGTTAGTTTGGTATAATACATTTTATTTTCACATCACAGCATAGACATTGACAAGTTGGAAAAGGATGACGGACACGCTGAAATTAGGTCAGCTTTGGTAAATAGAAGAACTGGACAAGTTTCAACCAAGCAACATTACACACCTCTGAATAACGACATGGTAAATATAACAGTGTATGAACTTGTCATGTATTTACGACTTTACATATATAGTAACTCGTATGCCGGCACAAAGTTCATGAAACAGAAAACCCATGTTAACAATTGTCGTTGCTCCACCACACAAGAATAAATTAGTTACTTTGGTTAAACTTTGTTGGTCTAAAACTACAATAATAATGCTTTTAATGAAATAAGTCAAGTTTGGTGTTCATACACCAAATAAAGTGTATAGACCAACTATTTAACTATACTATCTTACTGAGAATGAATGAATGTATATACGTCAACTTTGTGCTTACCGCTCTTTACATAACAACATACATGTTTAAATTTACAGAAGTCACTCCTAATATCAAGTGGTGTGTATTACTTTGTGCCTGTGGCTGACACTCCATTCAGTTTGGCCATGTTTCTACCATCTAAGTATGGCCACACCAAAGTCAACTACTCAGCTAACCTACGATCTATAAGATATGATGCTATCATTGATGAGGTGCATTGTAATGAGGTGAGATAACTGTGCTAATAAAAAAAGATAAGGTATTTAGTTGAGCCACACGTAGGGCCTATGCATGGGATGTAGGTCTGTTACCCCAACACCGAAGAGTACTACTGTCTAGAGCCCATTGAGGCAGTTAAGTACACTAAATAACAGAGAGTAGGCTATAATGTATTAGGTAACTAAAGGATATCGGGTTTTATGCTTTACGTCGCAACTGTTGTAGTCATGTGTGTCTTATGGCAAACAACTTTACTGTTTACTGCTTCAATCCAGCGGTCACTAATATGTTTTAGCTGTTGGGGTAATGAGCCTAAAGCCAGACTTGAAACCTGGGATGTAAGTCTATTACCCCAGCACCTATGGTGTCATCTATAGGCTACCTTACTAAGGCAGTTTATAGGCACTTAACAGCCTATACATTATTTGGGTTGTAAATTGGAAATATTTCAATATTTGTTTACTGTTTATATTAGGATGTAGGTTCATTACTTTTAGTGTAAATTCTAAAGAATTAACTTGTTTATTTGTCAGGTGCAGAAACAAATGCGAAGAAATGACTGGGTTGAGATTGATCGTATCGCTGCTATTTGTTCATTGAGGTATAGCGATGTTAGTGTTGCTGAAACTTGGAGATATTGCTGGTTTAAGAACAAACAAAGCATTGAAGAAATGGGATGGTTGTCGCAAATAGACATGCTGAAGCGATATCTCCTCTCTCCGAATAGCCAGACCATAAAATGTAAGAAATGTCACTTTTGGGGGAGGTGTTAAATTATGTATGGGGTGATTGTGACCTCAGGTTTGACATTGTGATGTCATAATCTACTTCACAGGTAACCAGGAGTTGGTGAATGGAGTATTGTTTGATGTTTATCTTACAGCGACACTTCAGTCTGTTTGGTCAGAACAAAAAATGCATCAAAATACTTCAGGGTGGGTGTGTGTTTAAACAGTTGTAGCCGGACATATTACACTTTTTTAAAACAGCTTTTCAAGCATTTATTTGTGTATCGACATTTGAAGTTTTATAAAAGGGCATCTTTATCAGTGTGAATGACACTTATCAATACAAAATACCGATACACTAATATATAGTATACTGGTTTTAGTACTTTGGTACTTTGCACAGTTGAGTGTCAATTACTTCGCTGAAGATCACTTGTATAGAATGTACAAACAACGAAACACAAACAAATACCCAAATATATGTTTTAGAAAATGTGTTGTGATAATTGCATGTGCTGTTAAATTGTAAAACAAGAGGTAAAATGACATGAAAATGGATATATATATAAGTCTATTTTAGGGAAGTTTTGAAACCATTTATCCCATTGTACTATCATGGCATAATAGGAAATTATAGACTGTCTTGGTCCCAAAAGCCACATTAAAATCATTGTGTTGCAGATTTAAATATAACCTTATGACAGGGTGCAGTTTGGACCTATTTTTTTCCGAATATAGCAGATCAATGATAAAAGGGACTAAAGTTATCTCTTGGCTCCCCCACTGCCTATAATACTTACTTTTCACTTCTGTGGTTGCAGAAGTATATATTCAGGGATACATGTAGTGAAATAAGAGACTGTTCTTAGTCCTGCAAAACACATACTGTCTAAATTTAGTCGCATGACATTTAGGACGACATTAGTCACATTAACCCTTGTGGGCGTATGTGTCTTTGGGCAAAACACTTTCTGGCAATTGCTCCAACCCAATGGGCACTAATGGATTACCTAAATTGTCAGCCATGCAGAAAAATGACAACCTCATAGTTACATACTCTCGTAAGCTGGCACGGTGTATATGAAACAGAACATCTGTGTTATAACGATTGCTGTTTTCCTGCCAACGCCAAGATAAAGCAAGTTACATTCATTCATATTATTTAACAATAAATTTCTTCCCACATTCTAGCAAAGGCATTGAGATGACCTTCTTTATCTCCCGAAGTGGTGTAGTGAGAAAGTATTGGCACACAGATGCACAAGATGCTTATAAGGAAGATAGGAATGTTGTATTTAGGTAAATATTCATGGCAAATGGATATGTGTTTTGCTTTGGAGTATTTTATTTTAAAAGAGGTTTTAAAGAATGGCATGTTGAAAATCCTGGGACCTTTATATATTGCCCCTATATTTTTTTGTTTTAAATCACTTGGTTCATAGTTACCGACCAAAATGTTTTTATGCTCACATTTTTGACAACTGGGTTGGAGAAATGTCTGTTTAATGTTATATACAAGAATAGATGTGTTGTTACTGGAACCATTGTCAAGCATCAAACCCGGTATCTCTCAGTTACGATACAAGCATCTAACCACTCAGCCACAGTGCTTAGCCTACTTTTTTTATACTCTGCTGTATATTTGTATCCTATATCCTGCAGCTTAAATACTACTTTAATTTGATGTTAAAATTTTAACTTGTACTTTGTTCTAGATTTGATAAATTGGAATACCCGTTAATATACAGACGAGCTGTAACTCAACCTAACGATAGTTGGTTGTATGTTGTACCCCCTACCACACGTGGTAACAATAAACAAGTTGTGTTTGCTGCAAAAGCTGTGAGACAAAAAGAAGCAATTATGGGAGGTAATAATATATATTCTGGTGTCATTAATGCAAGATTACACATTTTCAAAGAATGACAATATAACATATTGCACTCTACAGTACACTATATGAGTAAGGCCATACTGTGAAGCACTGTAAGACATCAACAGGACCTGGGACTAATCCAGAGTTGGATCATTACCCCAGAACCCAACATGCTACCACATAGATTACCTATTAAAACCAGTATTTATTTGGCCAATTCCAAAAATCTATTTGGTATAATGTTTGAATAATGAGCCAACCCTGGCCTAAATCTCATGTCCCATTCCATGCTTTGCTGTAGAACCTCACCTATATAATTTTATCTCCCTAGTGTCGGGTTTGATGCTCGGATACGAAAGTTTTGCTTCTTTGTTCTGGGATGAAGTGGCGCAAGTGTATGGGGTGGACTGTATGGATAGGGTAAGTAGGGTTGTAGTATTAAGTGCGAAGATTGTAGCCTAACCCCTCTTGCTCAAATATTGTGGTTCCTCATGGGACTAAATTGTAAGTCACATGGTAAAAAAAGGAAAACACAAAAAAATAATCACCAACAAATTTAAATACAAGGTAACTTGTAAACGGCATGAGGTGTATGCAACTGTGTTATAACAACTGTCGCTGCCAAGTCTTACTTTCCTTCATTTATTCAGATTTTTTTTATATTTTCAAAAGGCAACCTATTAATCATTTAAACCTCATTGTTAGACGAACAAAAGGTTTTGTTACCTCGTGGATGACAATGCAAAGATTGTTCTTTCCAAGGAGAATCAAGAAGTGAGTTTATGAATTGGAAAAACTTTATAAACAGAAACAATGTTTTTTTTTATTCTACTTTATGTGGGTGAGGTTCAGCATGGTACGATTTAGAGATTTAGGTCAGAGTTGGCTTATTACACCAACCCCCAAGGTGCCACAAGTCATGTTTGCAACTTAATTAACAAATATGTGTTCAACTTGTAGCTTCTATGTTTTTGTTTTCTACTAAACAAGTATTTTTACCTCAAAATTCCCCTTTATGATGTCAAAAGGTTGGTCGTTTCTTTGGCGAAATAAACGGGCACGTAATGAACCAATTAATCGAGGCGAAAGTTTTCGACCGTATCGTGTTAACCGATGAGACAGCAATGTGTCAAGTTAAACAGACAAAGAAAAATGTGGGCTCGGCCGCTTCTAATGTTCGGTATAACTTGGTGAGTGTCTTAATCATTTTTAACCGCTTAGCAGACAACTTGGGGTATAATACGTGGTACATGTAAGTTCTTCAACCAGGTCGTATAAAAAACAATCACCCACAAAATTACATTCATGGTAACTTGCAATCGAGCACATAGTATATGAAACAGAACAACCGTGTTACATCGACCATTGTTTTCCAGATATGCGAGTATAAAGCAAATTATTTGTCTTTTTAATTTTAGCCATTCTTCTCAGTATGGTCTTACTTTATGTGGTGGACGAAGGAACTGGTTGTGTAAGTTTATATTTATACTTAAACAATTTGTATTTAAATCTTTTAAACAAAACGTAACATTAACTACATTTCTTGATCAAATGTTTTGCCAATAGTTTAAAACAATTAGAAAGATAAAACTTTTTAAATATTGCTTTTTATACCTTATACATTTCTATATAGAGAGCACTGTGGCGTATTACATATTTAATAAAATTGTACTTACAGTCTCCTAGCAAATGTTGCTTTATACAACTGGTGGACATTAGCTGTGGTATCCCAGCCTGTGCAAGCAAATATCAGGAACCAACCAAACTACAGGTAGACATACTCGAATACATACTTGATTAATTAAATTGAAATGTTTGAAAAACTGATTTAAGGTTACCTCACACATACATACCTAGACCATAGTACATACCTAGACCTCACTTGCATAAAATAGCTATACACTAGTCTTACAATATGTATTAAGGCTAGCACGTTGACTCAAGTAAGCAACATGTAAAGTTTGTTTAACCACTTAGTCAAGAACTCTGTTTCAAAAGTGGGTTTTACCCATGGTTAAGCTTGGTTTCTCGATCAAGGTTTTGTTTGAGTAAGATAAGGACCCTCAGTTTAAACAAAGCAAATAACTCGCACTATTACTAGACTATAGCAAAAATATCAATGAAACAGAAACACCTGTGTTATAACTGTCCTTACCCTACCGCGTGAGGGTAAACAAGTTTTCATTTATTCATTCATAATAATGTTTCATATTTAGACCTTGCAATCAAAAGTATGAAGTGTTTGTGGCCAATAGATCAAAGACACCGTACACAAATAGAACTTGGTGTAAAGATAATTATGCAATGCTGTGTGAAGGGTAAATAATAATCAACTTTTATTTGTGTCTAAGAATATGGATGTGAAGATTGAAAAATATTTAAAAAGAGAAGACAGAATATAGCGACAAACAATAATTGAGGAAAGCAGTGTGGTCGCTACACCTAGTGGTCAAACAACATGCCATTTATTTTGTTTCCAAGTTAAACTTTTAATGTAAACGAAAGTGTGTGTAAACATACTTACATTGTCACACCTTCAGTGAGTTCGGAGTGTTCAACGTAAGCAACAGCAATCTGTTCCTGATCGTTACGGAGCAACTATGGGCAAGTGACTTTGAGAGAGAAAGATGTAATTGCTCTGGGAAGAGCGAGCCATTCTCTCCCATCAGAGGACTTGAGGTGGAAGCAGCGATGGAAGACACTTGTTGGAGAGCAAAGATAATAAAAGAGAGGAAGAGACCTTTGTCATGTTTACAAGCTAAAGAAGGGGTGAGTGGTGTATGGCGTATTATTATGCATGGGTAAAGAAAACTGACTTAAAATTAGGGAAGGTTTTTTTTTAGTTATATGGTGTGGTAGGGTGTTTTATTTAGCATGGGCTTTATGCTAATGGGAACTGAAAATTACGTACTTCCATATTTTATGAATAAAAAAATAGAGTTTTACCTAAAAATGTGTTTGTAGTAGAATACAGGAGTAAAGGCTGCAGTAAATTTCTACAAATACATTTGTGCCTCAAACTTTCTTGGCTATGATTTAAATTATTATATATAGAAACAATGTGTCAAACCTATGATGTCAACTTCATTTAATGTTAATGAATAAATAAACAATAATAAATACTAAAATTACCTGAATGTCAATGCCACCTCTAAACTGCGCCACTGTCTAGAAAAATTAATTCTATGTTTCAAGCGTTTGTTTTATCTCGAAATCTTGATTATTAAATATTTAAGCCTAAACTATCAGTTGTGTATTTGCATTCAGCAATGCTTATCAATTCATGGGCCATGACCCAAACATGACTTGCCTACTACAGGTTCAAAAAGTTTTTAACTGTTATTGAAAAGTTATTATTTTATTGTTTAGGTATAAAAAAAGTTGTGTGAAATGTAGTGTTTAATAATTGAACGCCAAGCTGGTAATGTATGTTTAATAATCGTGATGCGGAAAGGTTAAGAAGCAATGCAATGAATGCTATCTTATCTCATAGACACCTGTAAAGGAGCAACCATGTACAACTGAGGTTAAACCTCCAACTAATTCTGGAGCAAAACTCCTTCCGTTTTGGGGTGGCGTTGCAGCAAAGTCAAGTAAAGGCTTAAGGACGTTTTACTCAGCATGGATTTCATGCTTGACTATACATATGGTCGTGATTGCAGTATTTTCTGTGATATGTGATGGATCATTACTTAGGTCTCCTGTTTTATGATGATGTCATTATGGTAGCATTATGGAGTAATGAATATGCAACTGTGATGTCATACAGTGTGGTGAGGTATCAACCCATAAGTTTGAACCCAAAAACCCAAGGTGTTGGGTATAAATTTCACCCCTTGTTCAAAGTACGGGATGTTGGGTGCAATTTCCATGTAATGTTTAAACAACAGGGTGTTGGGTGTAAATTTCACCCGATGTTTAAAGTACAGGGTGTTTGGTGTAAGTTCCACCCTATCTTTTTACAACATTATTAACCACCAGACAGATCACGCACTTCATGTTCCTTTTACCATGTTTTTTTTATGTTAAAACTTTATCGAATAATAAACTTATAAATTCCGTTGTACACAATCACACTTTGGGATTCTGTGTTGACTTGGCGGTATCAGACATGCTCAGGGTTTACAAGAAACATATTTCTATGCTTACTACTGAAGTTTTATCTGTTGCTGCAAATTGCTGTAGAATCCTGATGCTGCTACCATTGTCAGCATGTGTGCTCAATTTTGGATTTTTTTATTTTGAGGTGTTACAGCACAGATCGTAGGACCTGAGATATATGCCAGCGTTGGCCCATCATCCCAACATTGTAGCCTATAGCCTGTGCCCATTCCGCTCAGTTGATGCAACAACAGAAGTTAAAACAGTTAAAACATGGTTGTTAGCCATTCGCAGGGTGTAGCAACTAAAAGAAACTGGAAAATCAGTTAGGCAGTGGTCATAGGCACCAAACCTGGGGTGGCAGGGTAGACTGCCCAACCGTAAAACATTCTGCACTATATGAAACAGTAAGCATTGCAACCAAATGAAACAGTAAGCATTGCAACCAATAAGTTGGATATTATTATAGGAATACACAGGCTACCACTGCCTAACCTGTAATAAAAAAATTGGCCTCTTTGACAGTACCATGTGCAAAGTTTTTGAAAGGAAACTTGTAAACTTCTGCCTTGCATTGAAAGCTCAAGACTTCCATTGAGAAATAGGAGATAGATATATCTAAGGTCCAGATTTACCTATTGCCTAACTCAAGACCAAATAGTAATAACTATGGTAATAACTATGATAATAACTTTTATTTATTTCTTTGATTATGCTATGGTAGGAAAAATTGAAAAAAATGAAAACGAAAAGACAAGACATAGCGACAGTACAGTTGTTAAAAAACGCTTACAGTTAAAAACATATTTATATTCAATTGCAAGAAAAAGTGTTTATGTTAACTAAGTTAAAAACATATTTATATTCAATTGCAAGAAAAAGTGTTTATGTTAACTAAGTTAACCTTCTAGACACAAAAATGTCTCTTTTAAGCAAAAAAGACCTCTTTTAAGCAAAAGACGCTTCTACTTCATGGGTGAAAGCTACAGCGCAACACAACCAAGAAGGCCAAAGATTTAGGTGCCTAGTTCTTCCATTACACAAGACCTAATATAACAGGTATTTACGAAACATATTTTGTTTATCAATTTTAGCAGTGTACTATTTTATTTTTTGCCCTGCATAGGGGACCTCATTGATAAATGTGGCAAATACAATACACATTTAGTCTGTTTATTTGTATAGAAACAGCAGTAGCTGTATTAGTGGTAAATATTGGGTGCAAAAGCATCAGTTACCTTTTTTTTTAATGTATGGACTTTGGGTGACTGATCACTCCACTAACTCCCAACCCTTCATATCAGTGACGCAGTTACAAGAAAAATATTTTTTTGTAACAACCCATTGTTTTCGCCACCCCTACTTTAACAGAACGACATTTTGAGAGAACTTATCCATTTTAACACATTTTACTGAAGAAGCTGTATTAGTGGTAAATCTTGGGTGCAAAAGCATCGGTTACCTTTTTTTTTAATGTATGGACTTTGGGTGACTGATCACTCCACTAACTCCCAACCCTTCATATCAGTGACGCAGTTACAAGAAAAATGCGAAACATTTTTTTGTAACAACCCATTGTTTTCGCCACCCCTACTTTAACAGAACGACATTTTGAGAGAACTTATCCATTTTAACACATTTTACTGAAGAACATTCTTATAATGAAAAATACCTTAAACTGTTACAAACTTTCTTGGCTGCACCACTGACGCCCATGTTACACAACAACCCACAACATACAGAAGATTGAGTTTTATTATAAAAATCAACAGCATTCAAACACACACTACATATCTATCATCACTTCATAAATTTATCTCCTTGTTCGGATAATATTTTAGCCGACGATTTTGCGTCGTAGAACAACTCATTTATTTCGTCGATGTCTTCTTTGGCAATCGCTTCACGACCGTTGATACGGGCCAAGATGCTTGCAGGTGTGAGTAGTTGAACAACATATCTGGTGAAATAAGGACAATATTTAACATTGAAGTAAGAATGATTTATTAGAACTTTGATTAAAGTTTTTTTAGCAATCATTTTTTACGCTTATTCTTTCATATCCAGTAATATTGTTAAAATGGTTGTCAAACTTACGAAACCTCATTGATTAACATGGTAGATGCAATATGCTAGCTCTGCTTGTTTGTATAATACCTAATAGCAAAGTAAAAGCCAGTTAAGGCTAAGAATAACAACAATTGGTATAAGTTTGTGTTAACAATATCGAAAAAAAATTAAGGACACCATTATGCGCTCCCCCCTTAAAAATTTTTTTGCGATAAAAACTAAGTTTGTTAGAAAATAAAAACATAATAGAATTTTCCACATGAACATTAAATTCACGCCTTCACCTTAATGTACACATCATGAAAACCTTACCTTAACGACGTTCTGCTCCCAATCTCCCCAAACACTGTCATGGCAACATCCGATACCTGGATTCCCTCGATCTTCGCACGGATGTTCAAGATCTTAATCATCTCTTCATTGGAGTACATCATTGTCTTTATGATAAGGATGCGGTCCAACAGATCAAGAGGAATCCCGTGAGGAGCAACGATGTCCTCCGTGCCTCTGGATGGAAATTTAAAAAATGGTAAATTAATGGAAAAAATTTAGAAAAGTGGTAAATTATTTGAGATTTTTAAAAATGTTAAAAATATGGAAATTTTAAAAAAAGGTAAATTAATAAAAGATTTTTTAAAAATTGTACAAGGCGGACTCCAACTAATTGGATGCGCTACCTAATTTATAATATTATTATTCTATATGTGACCAAAACAGCCTCGCACTTTTTTACATGTATTTATGTCAATACTTACTTTATTGTACAGTGTCCTCTATTTGTTGCGAATATTACAATGGGACTGATGGCAGACTCCAATGCTCTATGAAGGTACGTGAAACACTCAATATCCAACATATGAATCTCATCTACGAACAACACACCAGGTACAAGCTCTGCTACTCCTTGGTCAATGTATTTGTTCACTACTTTGTTGATCTCCGTCCTCAGTTTATCTGGAATAATAACCGTAGTAAGCTATGCTGGGAAAAAGGGGAATGTATTTAGTTACATGGAGCCTTTTTTTAGTTCATGGCAAAGTTGCACAGCATCAGTGGACACTATGTTCTATTCCATGTGGATAAGGTCCCTGTAGAGGACCTGGGACTTTTGCTATTCTCACTTCATGGGGTAATGGGCTAAATCCTAAACCCCAGTTCCTCGACAAGGACCTCACCCACATAGAATGGATATTCCCACTTAGAACTTACCTGTAATTTCAGTTTTCTTAGGTTTCATGAGTTGTCCCATGATAGACACAACATCCTGTCCTCCTTGCGGCCGAGCATTCGCAACATCCAGATCATGAAGAGTGACATCTTGAATTACTTCTCGTCGTTTATGAACATCTCCTTTAGGGATGGGGACGTATTCTTCAGCTTCAAGATCGTACTCAGTGGCGTAAGTATCGGATCGTCCCATCCTCTGTTGTGTGGGATTATAATTAATACCAAAGCCATATTAAACAAGTTGAATTTATGAATTCGTAGGCAGAAGTTAGATAGTGCCTACTAGGGTCCTCCTAGCTTATGTTAAATGTTTATAGGATGAGGTGTGAACTCTTAACCTATTTCTAGTCTAGTGTAAAGCCTATTTATTACATTACTATACTGACAAATGACTAGAGTTACTGCAAAAGAATTGTTATTATGAAAACGTAACGAAAACAATACAAACGGACGGTAACGAAATAGGGCTGTGTTCAACAATCGGCTATCTACTGTACAGTACATTACCTTCACAGCTCCACTGTTAGCTTCAATATAAATAACATCGCCACATTCGACTTTCTCCTTTTGTAGATTTTCATAAATTGAAGGATCAAGTTTGAGTTGTTTTGTTCCTTTGGCTGTTTTTAATCCCAGCACAACATGGCTAACTGTCTTTCCATAACCTGAAAAAATAAAGTTGTTTGGTTTGAAAAGTCTTTATGTTGCAGTAGCAATAGTCTCATTCACATAGTATATTCCAAAGGTTCCAACCACGCTTATAATGTTCCTAGTTATAACTAAGGTAATTTATAATACACCACAGTGACCACACTATCACTGCCGAGCATAACATGGAGCCATATGTGTCTTATACTATACTTTATAATGCATATGCATACATATACATAGAACATCATTTAACACATGAAAATGCATAAAACATTCATTCCACTTTTCCCACAAACCTCCCATTGGGTTCTCGGTCTCGTGAGGTGTGACCTCTGTGACCTCTCCCTCGTAAACTTCCTTGGTTTCCTTTATCCGCAATCCAATCGCACGACGGAAGTTCTCCATCAAAACCTCGGTCTTTTTAATCTCGGTTGAATAGACTTCGCTGCCAACCATTGGGCAAAATGGAACCTAAAAGAACATTAAAATAAATGCTGTGATAAAGTTATTTACCCTTGCTGGGGGGTAAATAGATTATAATAGTTCAATACACCTTATGCCTGCAAATTAGCACACACATATTTAGTTTAACTTTGTGAGTAATAGTTTGTCCATGGGCTGACAATTTTAATGACTCATTAACAAGCACTCATGGAATTTCTTTTTTACCATAAGTTTATGAATATAATATACCTTGTTACCAAGCTCATGGGCAATGGCTAATGCAAGGGCAGTTTTTCCCGTCCCAGGAGGTCCAGCCAACAACACACCACGTCCTGCCATCTTCTTGCTTCGGATCAAATCAACCACAACCCCACATGCCTAAGTAAGTGGTTGAATGAATGTATGGAACATATTCAATATGTATACAGATATGATCAGAATTCAGATACTGTTACAAGGACAAACATATGCCCACAATGGTTCTATGCGAGTTAGGTCATACAGTATGCAACGCCATTGGACTTGTGATATTTTAGCCACAGCTGACCCATCAACCTTAAATTGTGTCCAGAATACATACGTATTTAATGCAGCATTAAAATTGCACGTACCTCGCGCGCCTCTTCTTGCCCCACCATACCAGAAGCAGAATGTGTTGCTTTTCCTTCGTCATCTAAACCTAACCCTTTAACGTGAGAGTGTGCCGCGATTCGCTGCGTTTTCGTTGTAGATTTGACTTCTTCAATCTTCATTTTGGAGAGTTTTTACCACGTTAATAAAGCAGTAAATAAAAAATAACTTTCCGTTTACTGTATAAACACACAAATTGGAAACTTCAGGAAGAAATTTTGAATAACGGACGCATGTCGTATACATAGAAACCAAATAAACGTAAGCTTAGTAGTCAAGCAAGCAATTAATATCCCTTTAGTATAAAAGTGGTTAACAAAAAGTTAAACTAGAATTTTATTATGACAGTTATTACTAATAATGCAAAATATAAAGGTTTATAGGGAATTCAAGTTTTTTAATTGTGTTTTTTAAACTTTGTATTAGGCGTTTGCGAAAAGGGTAAATACAAATAAACTATTATATAAAGGTTTTACACTTTTATTTTAATTTTAACTGTTTTCATTGCTTTAAAAAATGATTTTGTGTACGTGACGAAATTTAGGAAACCAATGTTTTCGACGGGACTTCCCCTAGCGGACATTTAAAATTCCCGGTTAATATAAAATGAAGCAGATCTAAAGTTTCATAAGGTTTTCGTTGATTTGATGTAAGCTGGTGGTGTATCCTCCTGCGAAGAAGTTAGATTGGAGTCAAAAGGTGCTAAAAGGATAACATCCTAGAAAGGTAAACTTTTATATTATGGCTTTGTAGTTTGCCACGTAAGGTATTTACGAAGCAAGTGTATTTTTTATTTATATAAAGTTGCCTACCAAAGTGGTAAATCTATTAATAATATATAACAGCAGATATTTTTTTAGACAGATAACATGACTGTATGCCTCTCCGTCATATTCAAAGATAAAATACCTCGGTCATATCAGAAATATTGTAAAAATAAATGACCTCTTTTTATTGGCATAACGAATAATGATTGCATTCTTCTTAGATGGGTGTGTTAAGAATATTCTTGTTCCTGTTGTGTGTGTTGCTACCAATTAAAGCTGCTGAAACAAATTCAGGTGAGCCTGTTCTTACATATCTTTTGTATCAAGTTATTTTCAAGAGTTTAATTCTTGATGCTGTTATTTTTTTAAGCGAATGTGTAAAAAACCATACCTTTTATCGCTCCTTTGTGCTTTTTTAACCTATCAGCCATTGCTTTGACCCAGTGGTCACTAATGGCTTGTCTAAATTGTAAGCCATACAGAAAAAAACAATCACTAAAAAAGTTTCATACTATGTAACTTAAGCAGGCGTAGGGTGTATGAAACAGAACATCCATGTTATAAGGATTGTCCTTGCCCAGCCAACCGAGAATATATAATCCACATTCAACCATCCACCATAGTTTACATGACAACTTATGATGAACTTTATGCTGATGGTTTGGAAGCATACTGGAACGAAAACTGGGAAGGTTGTATCGAGAAAATGAACAAAGCTTTGGAGAACTATAAGTAGGTTGGGGGAAATTTCTTTGTGTTAGCATTTGGTATGGTGAGGTTGAGTGTATGGAGTAATTTGTAACTGACTAACTTGATCTTTGCCAAGTTTAAATCATTTACATTCCTTTGTTATAGCACCGCCGGGCAGTATTTGATGAGTCACGGGTTAGATTATTGAATGACTCGGATGTTCGTTTAACATTATTACATTTTACATCGTGATGTTAAAAATACATTTATGCGATAAACTTGTTTTCTAATGACTAAAGGTCACAACAACGTGCATTTCGCCAAACTACCTGTATGATATGTATAATCTACATATTAATAACTTTTTGTTTTAACCAAGGTTCATCCAGAGAGAAGTACAAGTTTGTTCATTAAGTTGTCGTCCCACACATGCATCAGAGCAAGGCTCACTTGAAGTCATTCAGCAGCATGGTAAGAGTGCATGTAAACTAATATATGAGTGTATACTACCTTTCTAAATGGAATCCGTATATATTAAGTGTCTATAAACTAGCTCAGTGGAGTATAAAAGGCAGCACCCTGTGTTGGGGTAATGGGCAAAAAAACAACAGAGAGATCTAAATGTTATCAGTCTGTGCCCTGCTTCTCCAGGTATCTGGTAACTAGATAAAAACGATAAAAAGTACCCTACAGCCCAAGGTGTGCATATGTAATATATATATATATATATATATATATATATATATACTTTATAAAATTTATTGTAACTTCACTTTCAGCACTATGCACACACAAATGTGAAGAGAAGAAGTTTGGAAACCCTGAATCGATTCTTCGTATTTCTGATGAAGTTAAACATACGTTTAAATCAATGGAACCTTATAGATATCTTCAATATGCTTATTTTAAAGTAAGCTATATGGTTACAGACTTTCAGTTACAGGTTACATATGGTCACTTATGAGTTGTCTAAATTGTCAGCCACGCAGAAAAAAACAATTAAGTTACATATGTGGTAACTGGTAAGCTGGCACGAGGTGTGTGAAACAGATCATCTGTGTTATAACCACTGTCATTTTCCCGTGCATCTGAGGATAAAGCAAGTTACATTCATTTGAAATATTACACCTATGAGCCATTCTGTATTTACCATCCACCCCAGGTTGGAGACTTAGCGAACTCAGTATCAGCAAGCTACACGTACGCAAGTTACGATCCACTCGACCCGATGATGAAAGATAACTTGGATTGGTTTCGTAAACATGAAAATGCTACAGAAGAAATGTTTGTTAACCTGGAACCTATATCTCATATTGATCAATACGATAATGGTGAGTGTACTGAGTGATTTATTGGATTTGTTTGCTGTTAGTACACTATAAAATAAGAATACCTCTTATTTGTCTCTTCAATTATAATAGTGAAAATTAAAAAGTATTTGATAGTAAAACAAAAAAAAAACAGAATATAGCAAGAAAACGAATTTTTTTTAAACACGCTTATAGTTAAAAACATCTTTACATAATTATATTTAATTGAAAGAAGCTACAGTAGTCGTTATAGGTGTTCTGTTTCATACACCTCGTGCTCGCTTACGAATTACCAATATGTAACTTTGTGAGTGATGTTTTAATTTCATACACTTATTAAACTAAGTTTAACAAATTTTATCACAATTTGCATCAACACTTACATTAATGTATTAATCTACCATCCAGGTATACAAGCTTATAACAGAGAAGATTACACTGAAGCAATTCCTTTGCTCGAGGATTCCTTGGTAAAATATTATGAGATTGAAAGGAAATGTCGTGTAGATTGTGAGGGGGAATATAACGCTGGCGATGAATACAAGGATGAACCAACTGCCTTTCATAGGCAGATTACTAGTAAGTTCTCAATTATAAAATAGTTATAATATGATGGGGAAAGTCAGGACACCTTTAGCACGTAATATCCTGATTCCTAATCGTGTTTTAAACAATTAACATCGGTATATAGGAGTTGTAAGGATGTGGTTTTGTACTTTTTTAACTGTTCTTTGTTTATTACCAAGAAGAATGAGAAAATATAATTCAAAGGTGCCCGATCTCTCCCCACCCCACTATTTCTGCCTAGTTTGTTTTTTTTTAATAGAATGCACTTTATTATTGCATGTGATTTTTTCTGTAAGTTGAGTGTCACATCTTTTTTGTTATTGTGAGGCAGCTCAATTAGAAGTCATTTTTATTTTGTACCAATGTTATCCTGTTCCATACTTAGTTATAACTTACAGTTTTTTTAACATGTTTGGTTGACGATATGAGCAACCAATAAAGGACCACTGGGTTCAAGCAATTGTCTTTTTGTCCAAGGGTACATAGAAAAAAAAAGAAAAAGCTCTCAAATTGTTCATTCATGCATGATATTACATATTAGAGCAGACAAATTACACCTTACGGACCTCTCTATTGAGTTGAGGCATAATAACACTATGTTTCTACTGTCCCAAGAGTGTAATATTATCCTTGTCTTATAAACTAGACATAAGCTCTTATGAGTGGCGGGTGGCCTATATATTAATATATTGTGAAAGGTTTTCTATAAACTGCTGTTTTTCCAATATTCTCATTTCTGTATTATACTCATTTTATGCACTCATGTTTAGACATATTTCCTACACCCATATTTGAAGACCAAAATAAACTGCATGTTATTTCATTGTAGGCATAGTACCTGTAGTATAATCTTATATCTCATGCAGTGGTTCAGTCAGAAAAAAAAAGAAAAAAAAGGGTGTTTCTCAACATTTTTTCATAATTTGATTTTTTTGTAAAAGAAGGGGGCTTGCGATCCCAGTAACCCCTTGCAGCCCCACTGATCTCATGTATATTTCAGATCACTACCAAGCTGTATTAGAATGCTACATGGCATGCCCTGATGAAGCAGCTAGAGTAAACGCTAATTCATTCATCAACAATTTTGTGCCAAAAGTTTATCATTACCTGCAGTTTGCTTACTACCATGGTAGGGTATTTACCCAAGTTAGTCACTTTATATTTCATCGCCACATATACATTTGTTGTTCCAATTCCGTGTATTATTTTAAACATTGTATCTAAGTGTGATACTTTGTGTAAACTGTAAAAGTAGATTCTGTAAACTGTGTCCATTTCTGTGCCTATTTACTTGGTATTTGTTAACTCTTAGTACACATAAGTTTACGTACCCTGATTTTTACATTCTGTTTAAACGGTCTAGACATTCTATTCAATTAAAAAAATGCTAAATTTTTTACATTTGAAAATAGTTAAAAATTCTTTCTTTCCAGTTGGTAAACATTGGCAAGCAGCACAAGCAGCAAAAAGTTATCTCTTATTCTTCCCAGAAAATGTGTTGATCAAAAATAATTTAAACCATTTTGAAAATTCAACCGATGCTAAACCAAAAGAGGTAAAAAGTTGTGCCAAAGCTACAATACTACTAAAAACTAACCAAGTAAACTAACTTGTATTTCCCATAGGACGTTTCACTTTTCCATCGTCGCTTAAAAGTTCAGTCGAAAATACTTCGTCACATTTACCAAAACTTTGGAATTCGGAATTTTTCCGAAAGTCTTTTAAATCCATATATGGAAGAAGATGATGGTGACTCAGAAGAAAATAATAATGAATCATCGGAAAATGTTGTTGACTCAACAGAAAATAATGCTGATTTGGCAGAAAATGAAGATAGCATAGTTGGGGAAATGGGTGACATTTCAAAAAATACAGAAGACACTGAGGACAATGGTGATTCAGCAGAAAATATTGAGTTGAAAGAAAATTCTGATAAATCAACCAAAAATGTTGCTGCTACATTAAAACAAGTAGAACCACCTAAGGAAAGTAAAAGTAAGACATTTGCTACTGAACTACTTTGTTTTCGGTTGTTGGGGTAATGGGCAACTCTGGCCTAAATTCCAGGTACCATGGCGTATCACACTGTAAAACCTCACTCATATAGAATGGTATCAGCCATTTCCATAAACAATCACTTTGTTTTTTAACATTATTGTTGGTGTGGCCAATGGTTTTTTGTAACTCCATGGTAAATAGAACATGCCTGAAAAATTTAATTGGAGAGCGTAAATTTTCGTAATTAAAAGGTAAAGGGTGTTTTAATATAATAATGCACAATGGAAAAAAAAACTTGGTGTATTTCCTACGTTTTGTCTGTTATTTGGCAAGACTTCATCAGGAAGTGTGCATTTACATTTGTTATATGATACACGTTCCCTGATAAAAAGTATTTGAAATATGCCTGGGAGTAACAGAACAAATGCTAACTGCTTTATTGTTACAACAGCCCAAGCAAAGGTGGAATATAATTCCATGAAAGATAAAACCGAAGACATGATTGAAGCCAAGGATGCTTACAATGCTAGGATGGAAGTTATAAGGAAGAAAAGAGAGGCGGAGGTGTGTGGTTGTTGGTTATGTGTGTTAACCTTGTAGGTTGTGAGCATGATGTGTATGAAAATGGGTACCAAACCTGGGGGGCAGGCCTACCCTTGTGGATAACCCTGTCTGCCCTGCAATTTTTTTGGCATTTGGCATCTGTGTATAAATACCTCATATGTGTATTGTCTGTATTGTGTTCTACAGGGAGGGGTGACATAGGCAGTTTTGTGAATGAATGAATGAATGAATGAATGTAGCTTTTTAATCCTTACATGGCAGGGAAACGACAGTTGTTGTAACATAGGTGTTCTGTTTCATACACCTCATGCCTTACGAGTTACCACGTTTGTAGACTAGTCTGTAAAAATAAACTCATGTTAACACTCGGCATGAGCATGAGGTGCAGTACTATCTAAACAACATCAACTTTAACACATCCCACCACACAGAGCGATGTAGATATCAGTCACATGTCGTCCGACATCGGGCATGAGGTCATAGACTCCAACTCCATCATATCCATAATAGACAGCACATCATTACCCCAACCCCCCACTCCAGAAGGACCCCTGCTTCATAATAAAGTTGTGATGCTAAGCAACTCAACACAGATGGCTGGCCCATTAAGGTTTGCTGTTGATGGGTTTGCATCAGAACAACAATGCCAAGATCTTATTGATCTTGAACTGGTAAGTTGGTTTCAATCAGGGTTATATTTAAAAGGGGGCTAATGGGGGTCTGAGCCCCTTTAAGTAAAAAAAAATTTTGTTTTGATTATTTGTAGTATTTCCTTATTATACTAATTTACGCCTATCAAGATTTAAGGAGGGGGTGTTTTAGATGAAAAGGGGACGATTTATCTAAATAAAATAGAAAAAGGCTTGTAGTTGCTTGGAAAATATCACAGTTGCTATTTAATATTCTATTTTTTTTTATATTTTTATTTGTGGATTTTGTTGGTTTTTTGTTCTACACCTTTTTACTTTTTATTCAATATTTAACCCTTAATTTTTAATGTTTAATATTCAACTTACTTATTGAATGTTTAACCCATAGAGTGGCGGTGTGCTGGGTGATGGATACATGGGAAGGGTATCACCTCATAGTGAACATGAATTGTTTCAAGGGATGACTGTGTACCTTGCTGCTAAGGTAAGGATATAATGTGGGTTTATTAAGTTACGTACTAGTAACTTGTAAGCGAGCACGAAGTGTATAAATAACTTCTGTGTTATAATGACTGCAGTTGCCTGGCCAAGCGAGGATAGTGAAGTTTCATTCCTTTATTTAGGTCAAAATTTCTCAATAAAGTTTTGGTAAAATACATTTTAAATAATTACAATATCTTCACAGTTAGCGGAGAAGGGCAAAGTTCCTCCCCAAACTGCAGCTCTGTATTATAAGCTTAGTGAAGAAGCTAGACTACAAGTGAAGATGTATTTCAAACTAACACAAGAACTCTACTTTGATTATACACACCTTGTGTGCAGGACAACTGTTAAAGGAAAGCCTGGTTAGTTGTGTTTGTATGTATGGTATGTTGGAACTGGAAGCTTAGGCACCAAACTTATGGTGGCAGGGTGGCCAGACCGACCCTAGAATGTTGTACAATGCATTATTCAGTAAATATAATTCAACTAATGAAGTGGAATTTATTTCACAGGGTTGTGTATCCTACTATTACGGCCTTGCATACACTTACAATCGTTCAGGCCAAACATACTGATAAGCATAGCAATGTTATAAATGGACAGTGAGCATGAGGTGTGTGAATGCATCACATGTGTCTGGTGTATAAGAAGTCACTCATGTTATAATTCAACAGTGAGCATGAGGTGTATGAATACACCATGTGTGTCTGGTGTATAAGAAGTCACTCATGTTATAACTCGACAGTGAGCATGAGGTATATGAATACACCATGTGTGTCTGGTATATAAAAAGACACCCATGTTATAACTCAACAGTGACCACGAGGTGTATAAATACTTCATTTGTGTCTGGCTGTCTGTTGTATAAGAAGACACCCATTTTATAAATCGACATATGCCAAAACATCACATATGACGGCATAACACCTACTTTATAGCAAATACATTCCTACAGTTAAAAGAACCGACCTCAGTCATCCGGTTCATAGCGACAATTGTTTATTGAAAGAGAACGGCTCATGTTTAAAGGAGAGGCCAGCTTATACATGGAGAGATTACAGTGCCATATTGTATCTTAATGATGAGTTTGAAGGTGGTGAATTTATAATGACAGATGCAACAGCAAGAAGAGTGAAGGTTAGTTTTTTTGGATTTCCTAATCGTTTATATTTATCTTAACAAGTGTGGAATACCCTTATTTTATCCATGGTGCGTTTTAACAGCTGTTGTTCAGCAAACAAATTAACAATAAGTGAAATAAAATTATGAGTTTTGAGTTATACTATGTAGTTTGATTAAACAAGTGGTACGTGGGTTTTTTAGGAATGTTAAATGATATGAAAACATTTTGAGCGCTGGGTTAATATCCTCTTCTCTTAACCAAAGGATAAACTTGGTTCAAAGCTTGATAATGTGACCATTGCGGACATATATGTCCTAAGGTAAAACACCAATCCTGGCCTAAATATAACGTGCAGCTTGAACGCTGGGTGCTTACCGCTTAGCTCTCGTTCTCGACCAAGGGATACTAGGTTTTTATAGCTTGACGTCCCTTCCATTGAAAGCATATATGTCATTGGTTAAAACACTTAACGTCTTTAAGAAATTGATCGATTGTATGCAATAACAATAAACCGCAAAGTAGCTTTAGTATAATAACTGCATAGAAATTATTCTTTCCATCTAACACGCAGGTACAAGTTCGGCCTAAGTGTGGTCGTCTTGTTAGTTTCTCTGCTGGTAAAGAATGTCTTCATGGAGTCAAACCTGTTACTAAAGGACGTCGTTGTGCGATGGCTCTCTGGTTCACCATGGACCCCACACATAATGAAGAGGTAATTATGATGTAATGGAAGATTTGTGAAGTGAAATACTGGTTTGGTATGTTAAAGCACATTGGCAATTTTTTTGTACTTTTTGTTTCACATTGCAAAAATATTTTTTTTTTTTGCTAGAAAATTTTACCCTGTGCGGTTTGCCAGATGTTTTATCTACTTTTTACAAAAAGAAAATGTGTTTTTGCACATTTTTAGTTTTTTGGGGCTATAATTTTGAAAGTGTGCTACATTATATTTTTCAGTCGCGACAAAAAGCGGAAAAGATTTTGAAACGTCTTCTAAAAGATGAGTTATGAGCCTTACACATAAAACAGCTACATACACAATACATGACCGCCATGCAGTATTACTACCATGCCTTGCAGTTAGGAGAATCGCACTTTACGTCGTCAATAGGTCTGAAGATAAATGACCTTATTAAAAATTCCGTCTTTTTATATGCAGTCGTGTAAGATTCCTTTAATTTTTTAACACCGATGCTATATTGGTGTATCCATACATCATATATATCATGATTAAAAACAGAAAGAAAATTCTTTTTACGAACTTTCTTTCAGTATATGTCAGTATTTCTTACATATGATCAATTAGGTAAAGTTTATATGAGTGTTATTTTGAAGTCTATTGTGTCTGAGCCAATGTTGGTACGCTTTAATAAAGAATGTGAAGAATATTTCGTTATCCTTGATTATTTTCTAGTTTTGGCCCAAGTCAGAAAGTAATTGAATGAATGTAACTGTTTTACCTTCGCGTGGCGAGGCAATGACAGCCGTTAATACACACGTGTTCTGTTTCATACACCTGGTGCTCGCTTGCGAATAACCATGTATGTAATTTTGTGGGTGATTATTGTTTGTGGATTGTTCCCTGATGTGTTGAGGCAATTGCCGTTAAGTGTCTTCCCCCAAATACCCATACGCCCACAACGGTAGCGGCGTTATTTGTAATCCAAGTGAGTGGCTATTGCTTCATCAACGTAGTGATAAGTGGCTTTTACGTAATAGGTTCGTAGAGGAAGGGATTAAACAACAGCTCTCTACAATATGCGACAATCTTACACCTTCATTATTTATACAAAGGTTCAGTGTCATGGCTTAGTGGTTAGAGCGCTTCTGTTGATATAAACATGGGATACTAGGTTCAAAGCTCACTGCTGCTACAATAGGGGCTCACTGCTGCTACAATTCTCTTTAGCCAAGAAACTTTAACGGTAATATTTCCGACCCAGTGGTCACTAATGGGATCTCTAGGTGATCAGCCATATACAAAAGGACATTCACTCACAAAGTTACATACTTAGTAACTCGTAAGCGACACGATGTGTTTGAAACGGAATATATGTGTTATAAGGACTGTCGTTTCCCCCACATAAATGATAAAAAGTAATTGAGATTTATTTATTTCCTTGATTATGTTATCGTGGTTGTTAGCGCCATATAGCGGCAGAATAATATCACAAATACGTTGGCGCGAGGATTGATGTTCCAATTTAGCGATTACGATTCGTGAACATTGATCCTTGGAAATTTGCTCGGGCTCAGTCTCCACTACGCCAAACATAATTTATTATTCATTACATCGAACCGCTGTAGAAATATCTGCAGCCGCCATAAATAAGGCATGATGCCGACCTGATATAGCAGACAAGCGTGCTAATTCTAAGCTTGCTGCTAACCTCATTTATCCACACCTAACGCCGGGCATGGAAGAGGTAATATTGCCATAGACCATTTTGCCAGTACCGTTCGTATTTTGTCGTTCCCGCTCATTTAACGTCCAGGCGATAAAGTACGAAGCACGGTTTTACGGCTGTCTCCTGCATTATTAAAAGCCTGCCTCGGTCGGACGTCTGCTAGTATCGCTCCAACGCCGCTTGGAGAAAGAACTGCTGTACTGCAAGCCTTGAGCGCCTTTGGTGCTTCCGTACCGGGGTCTTTAGGTTTCTAGATCGGTCGATAACGAAACGATGAGACTTCAACGCTCAGTAATATACACAGAACATAAGAATAGAAACCTATTAGCGATAGGTCGCTTTATCAGCAAATCGGAGAGAGAGAGAATCCTGGGATTTAAAAAAAAATTAAACAGATTTTGGGAGGTTGGAGTAAAATGCTACATGTTTTATTGTCATTAAATTTAACAGATTTCTCACGATTCTAAAAAACAGCTTTTAATGGTTAATGCACGATTATGAAATATTGGATATTTTATTCTAACGGTATCAATCTTCCCTAGTAATACTATATAGTTCTAGCAAGATATTAGACAATTTTAGCCTTTTGAAGGATTGCTTTGATTTGTTTAGCTGGAGATTACGCTTTAAGTTTAAATGAATGATGTAACTTATCTTACTTATGTATCCTCGCATGGCGGGACAACGACAGTCGTTATAACACGGGCGTTCTATTTAAATCATTCCGTGCCCCCTTACAAGTTACCCGTGTGTAACTATGTAGGTCACTGTTTTTTTGTATAACGATTTTTAAATTTAGCCACTATCAAACACGGATTTTGTTTTAAACCAGGGAGCCTTGTTAATCGAACCTGGTCTAATCCCCACAAACATAAAGTCATTTCCTCTGGGTCAAGCTGTCAATCAAACTGTGATCCGCGCTAGCAATAAATCGTAACTCTCGTGTTGGGGTAACTGCATCCAATTTCCAGAACTCGCTTGCGCCAACAACGCGGCGCTCGCCGCTGCTGAAATATTCATCACTATGACGTCACACACGGCGTGGTTAGGTCAACAAAAGGAAAATTAATGTTACTCCGAAACGATTGTGGCTTAACAAAGCATGCAGATATGGGATTATCGGAACAATACGGATTTGCGGTTTGAGAAAATATTGAATTATCTTCTACATTCGCGGCATTTAATTGTTGTTTCTGCTGAGATTGTTTTTAGTTGGAAAATCGTATTAGATATGAGGGGCATTACATCGTTGTTTAGCTAATATATAATCAAACCAGGCGAAAAAATTCTTAATTATTTTATATTTAGTTGGTTATATCCTCTACTGCCGAAGCCGAGTTTCGGACCTATACCTTATTTTGTTATTATTAATAATTATAATGGTGCCTATATTTAAAAGCGTTGCGTATGTTTTTAAAACTACGCAACTCTTCATTTGTAAAGTATAAATGCTTTGTTTAAGGAACATGTATTCTCAGCGCGCTTGATTCGCCTTTGACGTTATTGCGTACTGTGGGGTAGGTTGTATACCGTTGGCACATTGCTATACCCCGTATTTCCTATAGGCGCGCATTCAACAACTTACAGCGTTTTTTTGTGAGAATACGATTACATAATTCTACAAACATTATTTGTTTACTACCAAGTGGGACGATATAAGGGAATGAAAACGTGCCCCATTTACCCTAACCTAATATATTATATTGTTCATTGTTACCTCAATTGGGTTTCGTACACAAATCAACATAGTTGTGCGGAGGTTATTATGCATTGATTTGTATTGTATAGAGTTCTATACGTCCAATAACACGCTCAGATAAACACAATCAATACAGTAGTATATGGTGTAACCACATAGGCTTGCATAAGCATATTAATTACTGAGGGCATGGTCCATCTTAATTCCTAACCCAAACTACTATATATGATGATTTTATGCCATCCGCAGTGTCTCTGTAGTTTCTGTGCAAATGCGTTCTGCCGACTAGGCAACAGATTGCACACAACAAAGCGCAACATTCGTTAGGAATGCAGTGTAGTAAGTGTAAAACCGTGTTGAAATCTCATCGATTTTGTCTGAAATCTTCATGTCCCAAACACATTAGTGGGAACTAGGTTGGAATAGTTCATTGCATAAAGTAGAAAAGTGCTCGCATCATGCGTTCAGATGCCTCTGCTTGTAGTTTAAAAAACAACATAATTTTAATACATTTCAAAACATTTAAGCTTTTAGTTTATTAAGTGTCTAAGCAGACATTACATTGACACTGTATAATCACTGTAAGTGTACGAGTCTATGTATATGTATATATCACGTTATTGAATTATTGTGCGAAAAGTTGCCTTTTGACAAAGTACGATAAAAAGTACCAATGGTTAGTTCTATTAACAGGTTATACAAATCCATATACTTGGGGCAATTGGCTAATTCTTTTCTAAATACCAGGTCCCTAGGCGTGCTTCACAGTAAGGCACGTATATGTGCAAAATATGCAATCGATAACCTTCTATGTATTTTAGATTTGCTTGTTTTAGGATTTTGTAATTTCTGTCAAAGAAATGGCGAGTCGATTGCTGGTCGTTCATCTGATATCAATATTATGTTGCTTGTGTGTGTTTGGAACGGTGCAGTCACAAGGCAAAGGGAGAGACACAGCGCGTCTAGGTTTGTCATTTTATTAGCATTGATTTTAAATGAGACTTGATTTGTTTTACGAGAATTTCATCCAGAATATAAGTCAGTAAAATGTCAAGTTTCAACATGGTCTTTTGTACACCAGATTCACATGGTGTGTTCATACACGTTGATACCCACTGTCCAATTGTAACATATAGCCGTCTTATACAAAATACACATGGTGTATTATAAACATCTTAAGCCTACTATCGAGTTACAACACGTGTCTTTTAATTTGTAACGCTGCCCGTAAACGTTAAAACAAACAAATTATTTACAACGATTATCCATTCGCTTATCACCGAATGCGTTTCCGTCTCTGACGTAATCAGTGACGTAGTTTCCATTAGGCACAATAAAGTCGTTTTCCAATTGTGGCGAATTTTTGTCTACAATTTGTTTTTTTAACCATGCTTTTGTATAAAACTTTTACCCTTTTACTGCCTAATTAATCTTATCCTCGTTACTGTATTCGAAGAGAAATTAACATTTATATTTTGTTTATATGCTATGAAAGACAATGTATGATTTTTTCGACATTAATTACACCATAACACCCCATTCACGTCTATTAGTAGCGATCGCTGTTTCCTACTATGCTGTCATAATCCCAAGCGCACGGGCGGCGTTGATTGAAAATAGATCAAGTTTTATGACAAGAAGAAACGATGCGTATAACATTACTCGGCGTCGACATTACCGCACGTTTCCTCGTGTAAAAATAGGCGGGAAATGAATTGTTAATTCAAATTGAAATTGGTTTGTGTGACGTAACTGTGATAATTGTGACGTACTTTAATGAAAACGGCATTTTCTTGATTGACATTTCTAAGCTTGAACCAAATGTAAAACCCTATCTGTTGTCTTTTAATAGACGTTTTGATATTAAGTTTTTAGTATTAGTCTTAATTTAGATTTAAACATCATTTCCCCCTACATTTCCTGGCTTACTAAACGTTATTAATATTTGCTGTCGGTCCAGCATTTTTGGGGGGCAAGACAGTCGTTTTAACACGGGTTTTCTTTTTTATACACTTCGTGTCAGCCTACAAGTTATCACATGTGCAAATGTGCTTTTTTGTGTTAATTGCCCTCATCAACTTAAGCAGTTGTTTTAGCTGTAATACAAGTTCATACCATTTTTTATATTCTATTGTTTCACTATATGTTATCGTGTTTTTAAAAATACTCGATTCGTCACAAACTTTATTTGTTTACTTCTCCCAGATAAGGACGAGGTGTCAATATCTGATGGCCCGGGAGGGAGTTGTAAAGTTATTGTGAGCAGCAGATGTTGTACAGTAGATAGAGTAGTGCGACAAGTCCTCCGCGTTAAATGTGAATGTACCACCGGATATGCAGCGGGAACAACTCGATCTCAACCATCGTGCGTGCCAGGTAAACCCACCTTATCGATCGACTGTCATATTATGCATGTCAGCAACGAGTGCTTAGTTCGAAACCACAACCATAAGTAACTTATGCAGCATAACATTTAGGTCAATTTAACTGTAAAGGTATGCACATTGCTCATTAGAATAGAGACTTTAAGATAAATGCAATATTTATTTTATTTATCTATACGAATACATTAGTGAAGACCAAAGTATTAAAACAAAGAAGAGAAGAAAAGTAGCAACAATCACTAAAACACGGTAAAATTACCCTGGGAAACGTATTAAATAAAAACCACGGCCGCTAAACAGAGTTCGATTTAAAAATATAACACAAATTTAACATTTTATATTGTCCACTGCTGCAATCACATGTAACTTAAAGTGCACAGAAATCTACTGTTTGAACATAGATTTTAATAGTACCTCTAAAGTTGGAGCTGTTAGATACTAACAACATGGCAGAGATCGGACATTTGAAGCATTTGATGCCACGCTCAAATTAGGCAAACAAACACAACAAATGTCAAAGTAATTAGTTAATTTGATGCTTGTCTTAACACAACACGAAATACGAGAATTTTTGTTGAGATTTAATGAAATTTAACTTGAAGTAGTACCCTGGTAAGACGGAAACCGCTAACACCTAATTCCATATCTTCTGATCATGTTTAACAAGCTTCTTATAAAAAAGTTTAATAGATCAGCAAATCAAAACGTTTTTTAACGTATGGAGGTTATTTCCTTTAATGTATAACTAAACAAAATAGCCTACCAAGCTTTGTGCAGAATTACTTTTCGTGACTTTCCAGGGTTTAGATTTTAAATTCCTTTTGTTTTTTTTATATGGCATAGACTATTATTTATATACTGAGTAATCATGCCTGATTGGTGCTGTGTTTAAAATAGCAAGACAAGAATGACTGTAAAGCAATACAAGTCGCGTCGCCAATATAGCAAGGAAAACCTTGCCCGATGCATAGTTAGGATTTCACATATTGGCCCGCGATAAAATAAGTTTGGGAACCCCTGTTATAAAGTGATGGGGATAAGGTTAAAAAAGTCTGTAAATATTCTTTGTTCACTCCCAAATGGGACAATAAGAAAGAATGAAGAGGTAGACTATCTTACCCCAACCTACTATATACGTTGAGTAATGTTTGGTGCGTTAGCCTTAAAAGGGTTTGTCGGCTTATGTATGTTTTGCATACATGGCCACGTTTTTACAATATGCAACTCAACTTTTAAATAGTACCTTAAGTCGTTGTAACTGTCGCTTTATATTTGAAAGCTGAAAGATTTGTTTGTTGTTTAACCAGAGTCAATCTCTATATACTCTTATTTCGCTGTAGACCTTCTGGAAGGGTATTTGTTGTACATCTGATTTTGGTTACCTGTTTGTTGTTTAGTCGGAACTGTCAGTATCCTGTTTGTTGTTTAGTCGAAACTGTCACTAGCCTGTTTGCTGTTTAGCCGAAGTTCTTAAATTAATGTTTGTCGTTGTTAGTATGGAATGCTGGCGATCGCAGTTTTAAAATTCACGATCTGTAAGCTGCGCTTCGGTGCACGAACTGCGTCTTTGTAAAAGTCTTTAGTAAAAATGCCATGAGCAATTTAAGTCAGTGAAGCGCCGCCCATGGGTACGAAGGTGACGTCTTCCTCACGCTTGCATGGCGAACAAAGTGTTGTAATTACTAAACATTGGTAATGAGAAATAACAACGCCCTCGCTGTGGATTCTACCGGTCAATAAATCGATGCAGCTCTGCAAGTTTTAATGACAATAAGTCGAGTCTCGCTTCGCAAACGCTTTTTTCATAGTACATGGGTTGAAGTATTGAACCTACCCTTAACTCCCACGAGGAATAATATGCACGCTATAATTAGGAATAACTATACCGGCATATTTACTTTATTACCTTTGAGTTACCCGAAAACACACACGCAGAATTGATTGGAAAGTTTGTTTGTAAATATATAGCTGGGTACTTTATGTTGTAAAATGTGTTTAAAAATATGCTGTTTACACTATACCAAAAAAATCACGACTCACCGTTGTTAATTGTTTAAAACACGATCCGGATATTGGGATATTTTGTGCTAAAGGTGTCCAGTCTTCTTCATCAATTAGGCAAGAACCAAAAGCCTGTTCGACTTTTATTATTATACCTATATTTGTTTAAATTATTTGTTTTGTAACAACTGTCGCATATATGTCACATATTCTGTCAAAACCGTTTTGATGTAAACAAATGTCACATATATTGGAACATGTTCTTAGATCGATTTGCCCTTAGTCAATCTCAATCAATTTATATTTTAGACGTTTCAAAATCGAAAAGATATTTTTAAAATCGTGATAACAATAGACATTTTATTGAAAATAACGTATTGGATACTAAGACTAGAAAACAGCAGTCTTCTGTTTGCGGCACAGCAATAACAATATAGCTTGTGTATAGCGTATTTGCAACACGTCAGTAGAACAATATAAAGTTTCTGAACCCCTATGGGTTGTGACCAAAAGTTGGTTACCGTTTGACTTGGTTAGTTCGCCTACTACAATGTTTCGCAAAGCGTTAGAACTGTTGTCGTGAAAAATGAGTCATTTTGTTGTTTTTATTGTATACTTACAAAACGTTGTGCGAAATGTAGTTTTGGGGTTGCGCAACTTGAAATACGAGAAACCTTGATATATTAGAACCGTTAAACAATTTTCGCTGAGAAACATGTAGTTTGTTTTTAGCTCTGCCACTATTTATGCCTGTAAAATGTTAAAATAAAAAATCCTAAAATAAATCACTTTTTGCCCCACTGTAGGAGACCCATTTAAACCAAGTGCCATCCCTAAGATTGAGCAACACTGGCCTAATGTAGATTGCATATTACGTGATACATTCATAATACCACTTCGCTTAATTGCCACAATCGTCATATATGTGATGTATAAGCCTCCTTTGTCTTTTACGTTATAGATTTTTTCTTCATTTCTTTGTTGATGTTTAGCCTTTTTCATGATTAGCTTGTAATCCGATTTTGCTGCTACACTCTAATTGTAAAAACGCGAAAAATCTAAATCGTTAGCGTTATTGGCTACAGGAAGCCAGTGCGGGAAAAAATCTTTCTAAGGACACACGCCCACGCGTATATGGCCTGCACTTTAGCATTTTACCTAAATATAACGGTAAACCAAGTTTAAAACCTTCAATAATGCATTATGTTGACAAGATACATCCATCAGAAACATCTGTGTTACTTTGGTTTAACCCGAACCCTGGTCGGCTATATTACTATAGCATTGATTTGAAGCCCGTAGTTTTAAATCAGAGAGAAAAAAACAATCAGTGCAATACTTCCTGCCCCTGATATTGGCTTGGCAGTTTGACAATTCCCTCATTTACAAAGCCACGCACGTATATTAAACATTCGTTGCTGTCCTGTACACTTCCCTTGTATAACTGAAACCGGAATAAAGGAGCGTAATACATAGCCTAACTTACATTTATTTACAAAGTCATATTAATTAAAACAATTAACAAAGAGACGTAAAAAAACGCGGTAGAAATAGAATAAAAGGTTTATTTTCTTTACCAAGTTAAGTTTTTAATACATTTTACAAGATAACCTTAAATGTGGCAAGTGATATGCTATCGAAAATAAGCGCAATTTATTTAACCGTATAGGTAATGCCTTAAGTAAGCCATGAAATAGTGGGTTAAGTAATTTTAAGTATAGCCCTAGATCCCATCCAATTTAAAACTGTATTGAAATTGCGCCTTTATTTAAAATTCACTCACGTGATGAGCTGTCACAATTGACATTGTATTTAAACAATGGAAATCTATATAGTGGAATATTTTATGAATCCATTTTGTGACGTCATATCGGTTTAACATGGCTAGTATTTTAGTTATGTGCATTGTCTTTTATTTAGTCAAATTTTGCTTTTATTTTATATATGTGGTTAGCATTTAATAATCCATTCTGTCAATAGCTTTTCAGTGAGTTTCTTACAGCATAATTATTGCTTAGAAAGACTGAAAAGTATGCTCATTAATACAGACAAGCGCATAGATTAACGTTAGCCTTTTACCAATGGCATAATCCTGCATTCATTAAATACGCTTTTGATATCTCGTGACTGCTAGCATTTCGAAATAACTTATTCATCTATGTAGGGCCTCATCCGTGCATTTGTTTAGCTTTATTAGGAGAAGGTCCAAAACGGCAGCCATCTTTTACCGCTTTATAAAACATTGATATATACCAATGGGTCTGGTACCTTGATCGAATGTCCCTCTCTCATTATACTGGATGTGCATGCAATTTTCTAAGGGTAGGCGTTATCCTAAGATAGCCTCTGCTATCAAACTGGTGATCCGGGTAATTAAACATCATTGCATGCTCGTTTTTACTTGTGAGGCGCTTGTATGTTTACATATACCACCTTATCTTTAAGGTGTTAAGGTCATGTTTAACATAACATGCGGCTGTGAAATCGTACTGATGTTTTAACATTATAGATACATAGTTGACTACCTACTTTTCCCATGTGTTTCCAATTAACTAAAAAAGATAATCGTTTTTTTTTTATAAAAAAGTGTTTAAATTTTCCAAAATATTTTCCCGAATTTTTAATCTTGTCAAAACTGTTTTTTCTCCCTTCATTTATTTGTCGAAGTTTTAATTATTCAGCGAACATCGATATTTTAATGTCGAAATCATATATAGCTAAACGACAAGCCGTCTTATATCCGCAAAACAATTATTAAACGCTGAACCCACTGCCAAATTGTAACAGTCGATACTTTAACTTATTCCAATTAAAACCATAGTAAAAATGATGCATTTAAACAATATTTTTATGTAGGCTATTCAAATGTAAAACGTTGTATGTAAATCGAATTTATATCATAGCCTATATAGACTTATAGAGGACTATTTACAATGAATATACAGCAACTGTATGGTTTCGAAAAATGGTTATTGCAAATTTTTTTATTTTAATTAACTAGAAAACAAATGTCCAAGAATTTAGGCATATAGGGTGGGGGAAGATGGGACACCTTTAGTACATGATATCTAAATATCCCAATCGTGTTTATATATAACAACGACAATTGTTTTAAACCGACAGTTACTTTAAAATGACATAGTAGTTTAACACGCTTAAGGTAAAAATTACGGTAACTTATTAAAAAGGGTGTACTTTTTGAGCTTAAAATATTTCTCGGTTTATCGACATTTACAAAGTAATAAACCCACATTTGCCGCATTTCTTTTTTATTTAAAGTTAATGTTCTTGCCACGTCACTTTTTCCGAATCTCTTGAATCCATATATCCCCATTACACTCCGCCTTTTATTAATCTTGGCGTGTAATGCCTCTTCCGAATGGTAATGCAGGTTCACGGCCATGTTAATTCGGCTAAAATGATCAATATTATGATATTTCTCTACTAAATCGAAATTCATTTGGTCTTATAACGGAAAACTGTCAACTAAGTTATGACACTTGCCACTACGTATTTGTCGTATTAAATATTCAAATCCGACTCAAAATATCTGAACTATTTGTTGTGTGTGTTTTGGGTCGCTGTTATGATGTACGTTATGCTCCATTTCGAATTGTTACAACGTTATTTTCCTAATACACCGGACACACGTAGTGTATTTGTTAATTGGGTGGGGGGAGATGGGACACGTTTACATTTTATTTCTTGTCGCAATTGGTAGCAAACAAAGAGTATTCAAAAAATTATAAAAACCGTATTTTCACGACTCCTATAGTTGTTAATTGTTTAAAACGCGATTAGTAAAATTGGATATTAGGTTCTAAAGGTGTCCAATCTTACCCAACAGTCCCATACCTTGTACCTTTTAGTATAATACTCGTGATAAACGGATAGGGCAAATTGATCACAATTTAAAGAAATGTTGTCAAATGTAGAACTCTGTCTTTTACTTCAACGGGCTACTCTATTTGGAAGAGACCCAGTCTCGGTTAGAATCCTAAATTTAGTTTATCTTTCAAGATTGCATGAAATATTAAGCAGAGTGGTTCACAGTGGATTAGAAGCTTTGTTTGTTCTCGCTAATGACGTTTCGTTTAGTGGCCAATACGTTTAAGTATACACTGCAATTCAAACATACAAGTTTGCATATCAAATAGATAAATGAATAAATCAGTGTAACTAACTTTATCCTCGCGTGGCCGGAAAACGACAGTCGTTATAACACGGGTGTTTACACACCTCGGGCTATCTTACGAGTTACTATGTATGTTATTTTGTGTTTTGAACAACCTATTGGGGACCACTGGGTTGGAGCAATTGCCGTTAAGATACTTTTATCCTAGCATAGCGGGCAACGTCATTTGTTATAACTCTGGTGTTCTGTTTTAGAGTTACCATGTATTTAACTTTGTGGGTGATTCTTTTTATCAACCTATATGGCCGACAATCTACAAAACCCATATTTAATCCCTGTAACGTTTTTAATCCGGCATCTTCAATTTGGAAGCAACTTAAATTGTTATAACACAGGTGTTCTATACTTCGTGGCAATGTTATATATGTTCAATATAGCAGTTCTCATTATATTGTCAACAGTTCTCATTTTCTGCAGTTTTTAAAAATTTCGTCCTACATCTTTAAATCTATCTGTTTAATATTTGGTTTCAGAATAAATGAAACTTTAGGGGCTGAGCGCGATTTTTTTGATACACATACATTTGAAAATTTTGCTCAGTGCGGGACAGGAAACCATGAGAAAAAGTTTAAAATAGGATAATCCTGGGTTACCTCTGGTGCGCCGCTAGTGTACAAATACTTTCGCCACTAGAGTCACTTCTTTGTTTATTATAACACAACGGCGAAATACATCATATAACATATTTTCTTCTCTCTATGTGCTCATATGTGTTGGCGAAAGTTACTTTGCAAAGATTCCGAAATATTTTGTGTTTCATAGGTGACAATCATAGAAATTTGCAAATTCTTGTATTTGGGTGTTTGGGTTATAACAACTGTGGAAATTTTCTAACAATTAATTAGTTCTATGATTTATAAATCACCTAACATTACTGATATTTCCGTATTTTTCATAATCTTTTTATCTCTTATTATTTTGACATTTTGTGTTTTACGTCATCTTGTAAGTTTTTTGTTTCTTGAGTCAGGTTCGTGACGTCACTGATGATTAATTTAAAGTTCCCGATATTTCCACAACGTTTCGTAAACTTAATGCGAGCTGCTATGAAGCGTGGTCGAACTGTTTGCCCTAAAGTTCAGGCAAATACGATGTCTTTACGATTTCGACTACAAAAAAATCAAAAACAAATTAATTGAAACAAAAATAAAATGAGCAAAACATCAATTATCGGAAAGCTGACGTTTTAAAAATAAAGTAATGAAAAATATTAAATGCGATAAAGGTCTTCTGGTCATTTATTTCGAGTATAATGACGTATCAGATGTCTCAGGCCGACTTTGTCAGGGCAAAGGGTAAATTTACACTGATGGTGCATAGCCTTGATGTAGACGACCTGAAAAGAACGTAGGTCGGTATACGTAATAAATTGCTTGATGGGTTTATAATAACATTCTATAAATACAGATGCGTTATTATTGCCCACCGTATATGCAATAATTAACAAACACAATATACGTAAAATTAGTTTTAAAAAACATATACCGAAATAGTACTGAAATAGTAAAACATATTACCAAAATAATATTTAAAATTACTTTATGCATGGCCTACTCAATACAATACATTAAGTAGGCCATGCTTTATGGTTACCATAAAGTAGATTCACACTCATTCATTCACATAAAGTATTTCCCCCCATATCTATATCCTACTCTGTCACTTCAGGGCAAACCAGAAGACAAATTAATTAATAAAATCTTGTAAATTTATTACAGACTATATCAAATACGAAGGCAGGTGGTGTGAAATGGATCCTTGTCTTATGAATGAAACTTGTAGTTTGCTTCTATCTGATGAGGGAAGAAGGCTTGGTTGGGAATGCACGGATGGAAATCAAGTTAAAACTACAAAAGTAAATTTGGGGTTTTGCATGTGGGTTGCAAGAGTTCTATAGTAGGGTGGGGTAAAATGGGAAATGTTTTCATTTTATTGTATCATTTGTTAGTAAACAAAAATTACGTTTACATAATTATAGCGTATCCTCAAGGCGTCTTTGTATATGGCTGAAGACAATTCATGAGGATTGAAAAGTTCCTGTTAAGAAACACCCCCCCCACCAAAAAAATAATGACACTATTAAGTTTTGAACCCGAGATTTTCTATCATTTAGAGTTACTTTAATTGTCTTATCACATATTAAATTATTTTGTCGTCCAAAACTTGTTGTTAACTTTTCAACATCTTGCTTCAGGTAACGGGATGAAAAACTTCTGCGCTCACCATTTCGCCTTAATCTTCATAAAGCGCCAATAACTGCACCGTGTATACCTACGACACACCAAAGGACAAACCTCAAAAAGACAATTTTTGTCGAAACACATCGAAATATGGGAACCCCGAAATACAACATGTCCATTCCAACCACAACGTTTTGTTTGGTAACTTGCTAATACAGACTTACAATAATATTCGTAACGACAACAGTTGTACCATGAAAATATATATCATACAAAATCCTTCGAAAAAATCATGTACAAAAATGTTCAAACTGTTCCTATTTTTATATTTCAAATTGAATTTTCATGTTTGCTATTTATATGGACAGTGTTGGCAAGAAAAACGTTTGCTAATTGTTAACAAAATCTCAAAAAAATCCCTGGCAACGTCATAGTCGTTACGACAGAGGTGAATACAACTCGTGCCCACTGACGAGTTATCACGTATGTAACCTATTTGTGGGTCATTTTCATAACATGTGACATAGTCTTGATGCAAAGGATAAATAAGTTATAACGAAATTTATTCTCAATTTAGGCCCACTGTGTTATAACATTGTCACACGCTACAGTTTGTTAGTTTGTTCACTTACATTGTTACGTCATTCTTCCTATTGTTGTTAAACAATGACGTCATATGTGATAATAAATGATGATACAGTATATTTGTCATGTGTACTTTTCCGTGGAATTTATAAAACTATCAAAAAAGGTTTTAAATCAGTAGCTTTTAAACTTTTTTGTATGCCCTTTAAACAAAGTCAGGTTTACCCCCAATATGTAATATATCGCTCATTTATTAACAAGCGAAAACAATTAATTATTATACATCAGTCATATTTAAAAATGATTAAATCAGTATTTAATTAATAATTATTACATCCGTGTTTAACTAATTATTACATCAGTCATATTTAATGCGACGACTGCGCTTGCTTTTTGGCAACTTGTAAAGTACTACAATTGGCATAATTTTTGTCCCATTAATAACTGATATGGATTTTGATTGGTAGCTCATTTACCCTCTCAATACGAGGTACTTACCACGGGGGGTAAATTTACTCCAGTTTAAGAAACGCTGGTTTAAACTAATTTACGGAGGGTTCACACAACCCGTGTCATTTATTTATATAGTTGTGCAGGCACAGGCGTGAAATTTCTAAATCAGATTGAGGAAGTTCTAGACACAATTAATATTACAAAGTGGAATACCATTTCATCAGTTTGTTGAAGCTACCGGACTGTACGGTTTGAGATTCAAACATGTTTTGCAAATTTTATTTAAAAATAAATATTTTGTCCGGGACACATATTCAAGAAAAAGTTCTGCTCTAGCTCATTTTTTTTCCAAATTTTGTTCATGTATTGCTCAACTTTTGTTCAAACTTTTGTTCTGGTTTTGTTCGTGTTTTATCCATATTATTTTTCATGTTTTGTCTATGCTTTATCCAATTTATTAGAGATGTTTTGTTCAAATTTTTTTTCAAGTTTCCGAATTATACACACAAGTCTAAAAGTAACTTGCATTTCCTTTTTGAAGAAACTTTGTCCACGAATAGATTTATGATTACTTTATTTTATTTATATCCGTTTTTACATTCAGCACAGTGTTTAAATGCAGGTTTAAGTTTTACGCAATAAATTACACCGAAACGAGTAATAAACCTTCTTTTTTTCACTGGCAATTTCGGCCATGCAATACAACATATTTAAACTTAAAGACAAAACATTTGGCTGAGTTTGCCATTTGTAACTTTTGTTACGGTTTAACCACTTCTTACTCATACAAAGTAATGTAAGTGTAAGGAAATTAAATCATGAATTATTTGGTAACAATTTTTGGAGCAGTTAAATTATTAAGTTAAATGCATTTGAATGCCAATACACTGCAAGAACATACTATAACGTTTAAACTGTAATGTACCCATAGGAAAGATTGCCTTGAAAAAAGTAGAACAGAAATAAATTATAAACTTTAAATGCATAAAATAAAAGTCCAACAGCACGATAAATGTCCATTATATGATTGTACGTGGTACCCAGATTTTATCCCATTGTTTCTCAACCTTTCATGATCAGTTGCCTATTTTAGACACTCAACACCCGTCGTCCCATGCTCCATCAATAAAACAACCCTGATTTTTTTGAACGTATTTACGTCGGAGTTTTCACATTGCAGCATCTACCATTTAGGGGTATGTTCCACTTGTCGGCTGATAAAGATTAGCAAGCCACTGCGGCTTCGTTGGGAAACATCATGCCAGGAAAGTTTAGTACGATTGCAATACATGGGTACTTCCCCTAAACAGGGATACCAGTTATCCGTTCGTCTCTATACTGAGGTGGTTTCCTTCCAGGGTTGGTTTTGTATCTGATTGAAGATATGCTTTCCATCACGGCGTTCTGCTGGTTTGTCTCCACGATTCCAAGGCTTGCTAGATCGCTGTAAAATAATAATTAATATTAAACTGGTGGTAATAATGGGTTGTCTAAATTGTTAGCAATACAGAAAAACAATCACTCACAAAGTTACATACGTGGCAACTCGAAAGCGGACATGAGCTCTATAGAACAGAGCGTGTTCTAACGATTGTCGCTTTTACACGACGACAAATATGTTACATTCATTCATTAAGGTGTGTCGTGTCATACATACCATGAAGGTGTCTTATCAGACGGCAAATGAATCGTTGGTATAAAAAATGTATTATACCAATGTTTACACGAAGTTACTAAATAAATAATAAAAACTAAATAAATATTTTATAAAACTAAAACTGCAGTACATTATAATTATAAAAATCTACACTCAGGAACATTTTAAGTCAATGATAAAATATGATCTACTGCTGTACTATACCTTGGAGACATCTGTAGGACTTGGTCCAACGACGAGTAGCCAGCAGAAACAAAATTTTCTTTATAATTTCCAAGTCCCAACCCGTCCAACCACACGCCAAGTGAAGAGGGTACTTGATGACGTAGCAATGACGTACACCGTGTGCGGTCATCCATGAGAAGCGTCATCGTTTCGGAAATTCCATTCGGGCCTTGGAATGACGGTCTTCGTAAACTTCCACGCTCGTTTAATAAGCAACCGTTGCGGTTTTTACTGAAATATTATTAATATTATTTAATATCTAGAGTTAAAATATACAACTGTAGAATAAGACGGGGTACCGTTAACACCTAAAACCCATGTTTACAGATCGTATTTAACAATTAACAAAGGTTTTATCGCGGTCCTCTGTTTTATAAGATATTTTTGTTTGTCACCAAACTGGATAAGAAAATAAAATGAAACATGTCCCATCTTACCCAACCCTACTACAGTCGTAACAATATTAATACATTTTATAGCAATACATGAACAGGAAAAAAAGATACGGTCTAGTACCATTACTTACTCATGGCCAGCTATAACTTTCAATTGTTCTGGTTCACGTATCATCCGATCTAAGGTTGCAACAACCTGGGAGAACTTGGGTCTCTCGTTTCTGTCTTTCTTCCAGCAGTCTAGCATGAGCTTGTGTTGAACTTGCGGGCAATCCATGGGTGCTGGGAGTCTGTAGCCAGTTCCCACAGCATGGATGACCTGCGATGGTAAGGTTTGTTGTTACTATGGGGTAAACTTTGGGTGGCTGGATGAGGACTGTAGCACAGTTTTATATTGCGCAACATTCATGGCGGCTGAACATCTCATGCTTACTTTCAAAGTATATTTTCTCTTATATAGGAATGAGGACCTGCGGCGAGGCACGTCAAGAGGTTAAAGTTAAACATCGGACAAACTGTGACGTTCTTATTTTTAAGTAATCAATCACAAAAGATTGTTGCTGTCGGGCATATCATAAATATATAGCTATTCTGAAAAACTTTCTGCAAACCAATGTTTTGACATCGTATTTCGTCGCTTTTATTCAGATAATTTACAAAAAATAATATTCATAACATATTCTTACATCTTGGTTCGACATTCCCCAGTATGGTCTTTCCCCGTATGACATCACTTCCCACATAACAATGCCGTAACTCCATACGTCACTTGCTGACGTAAACTTACGGTAGTTGATTGCCTCTGGCGCCGTCCAACGGATCGGAATTTTCCCGCCCTATTTAGAAAGAAAATCGTGTTAAAAACGTAAGGTTCTATACGACATTGATTTTCATAGAACATGAGAAAAATGTTCCTCTATGTAAATCTACTTTGGTTAGAATAACATGTATTAAGGTTGCCTAAACTCCCAGAAAGACCTCTGTAGCGGCCCATGAAGGTATATTAAATAAAACAGTAATTTTTTTCTGCTGTACACATATTTAGGGGTAGCCTACTGTGATAAACTATTGTTAAACTGAAAAAAAATAGTTTAGCTACTTATTACTTTAACGAAGTTGCATAAAATGAAAAAAAACACTATCGTTTTTTTTTCTTTAAAATTGTTCTGTAGAACAGCATCGGCAATAAATGGTGGTCTATTAAAACGAATTAAATGTCTTCTTACCCTTGTAGTGTACGTTGAATCTGAGCTTTCCTCTAAAACTCTGCTCAACCCGAAGTCGGATACTTTACAAATAAGTTGTGCATTGACCAGAATATTCCTCGCAGCAAGGTCCCGATGTACGTAACCCATATCGGACAAATATTTCATGCCAGCTGCGATGTTGCGGAGGATTCCAACTAATTGGATCACTGTGAATTCACCATCGTGTTTCTAAAAAGTTTAATAATTATTTAAATTGTTGAACATTTTCAGTCTATTTTTTCACCAAACGTATTGATAATATGAACGACAGTTTTCTTAAACAGATATTCCTGTAATCAATATTTTTCAAAGTGTGTCATATAACAACTGCCATTTTACCGCTATGTATTTTCAGTTACCATATTTAAAAGAAAAATAAAGTAAATAGTTACATTTTTTAAACGTTACAATCCAGCTTTAATGTTAAAAAATAATAAAGCAACAAAAACGTAGACTTTCGTACGGGTTATACGTTATTTAATGTTCTAGGAAATAAGTCCGTACTTCAGCTGTTCATTATATACCGGGCGGAATATGAATAAAAATGTCAACAGGAACGGCTTAAACTTTCCTGATCGTAACTTGATTGATTAAATTTCAAGATAATGTGAGCGTAGACGAATGAGGTTACAACTTGGAAGGGAAGAGTTTAAATTGTTTCAAGATATTATTTGTTTTAATTTATTCCTTTAATCGATCTGGGTTAAACGAAAAGCTGACAACGGCCGTTCGCAAATCGAGTATTTTAACTAAAGCTGGAACTGAAACGACGTTTAATGGGAAGTATAATGGACTTTGTTTGAGTGCAAAGGCATGCAGTGGATCAATACTTGGAATAAATGAGATACATTCTAACTGTATAGAATGTATGGTTAATCGGCCAACTTTAACCGAAATTCCAGGTTCCAGGGAGTGCCTCGCTAAAGAATATTTTTCTACAAATCGTTATAGGCTATGATAAAATTCTGAGAACATAATTTTGTTATCCCTACAAATTGCGCCATTTCGGAACGATATTTCGCGATTAGGAGACTTAACAACAGTTTGATTTTTAAATTAAACAAATGCATGAGTCTCCTTATACCTGCGTAGCATAAAGTATAGTACGTGACTGTGCGGTTGGTGGGGAGTTGTTATATAATCTTGCTTTGTTTTTATTATGCTTGTATTATGAGTAAGCGTCACAGCTATAAGCGGATAAATTTCGATGTGAAATTTGTGCTTTTAAGGGGATTGAGCATTTAGCATGAGGTGTACGAGAAGACAGTCATGTTATAAATAAAATAGTTAACACAATTCTACTTGCATAAGTCATATAAGATGTTAAAATTGTCTTACTCTTAGAAAAGTATCCAGTGATCCATTCTCCATGTATTCAGTGATAATCATATGCGGTTGACTCTTCGTGACAACTCCTTCCAACCTGATGACATTCGGATGATCGAACTGTCCCATGATCGAAGCCTCGCCAAGGAAGTCAAGCTTCTGTTGAGTGCTGTAGCCAGCTTTCAATGTCTTAATGGCTACGTCGTGTTCTTTCTTGCTGTTTGGCAACCTCATGCGTCCAAGACAGACTTCTCCAAACTCTCCTGTGTGGAGTATTTGGATTTATAAAAAATGAATTTAAACAAAGTGTCGTATGGTGGGACGTGTTGTTTGTCAAGAGCATGCATTATTAAATACACCACACACAGGGGGGCCTGTCAGCGGGTTGTGTTTGGAATTGTAAATCCAATGCAGCTACTGCAGGATATGTAGTTACTGCTGCGCTCATATGACCACATCATAAAATATACAAGCAAGCTTGCATAACAATGGATTATACACCAAAGACAAATAAATTGTGGCCTCGGTTCTATCTACTATGTGTTCACTTTTGGTTGCAGTTCAGACAAATATAAATTACATGGTAGTCGTGTGATAAACGCAGTGAACCTTTTTTGCAGGGTTACAAAGTTTTAATGTTAAAACAGTTTGCGCCCGCGTTTAACTATCAATAACGCTATTCTAGAGTTGCCAGGATACGATTATACAATTTGTGAATATGATTTGTTTACTACGAAATGTGACGTTAAAAGATAATAAAACATGGAACATTTTACCCCTCGTTAATCCCTAGCAATACTCAGGATAATTTTGTTAGCAATAGTTATTGATGCAAAAAAGACCATAGAAATAGATTAGGCCCAACCTATTATACTATCGAAACTTAGAGATAAATATCTGAACGAAGAACATCCGGGTTTTACGTCAGTTTGATTCTTATCTGATGACGTAAACGTTCGAAAAATCGATGACATTCGACAAATAATAAAATTGTTAAAGTGAGCCTGAAGGAAAATCGTTAGCCACCCCATAAATAAACTATATATCAGGGGATTAAAGGTAACTTATTCTATTAGTTATCATAAATCCGATCTAAAGCGTTTGGTGTACATGAAACGCACATTATATTTTTGATGAAAATATGAATTCATATATACCTCCGCCTATAACTTCTTCTATACCGATATAAGAAGCGTCAATCTCCTTTGTAAAGTCAAGCACGGCTCTTGCAGGATCTTCATAAGTCGTGGGGTCAATGTAGGTCTTATGACCCGGCATGTAGCCAATGCTGCCATTCTTAAGATGCCCCATAACGAACATTGGCAACTTTTCCATGTCTAGTTTCGATTTGTTTTGGTGCGATTTTCTGTAATTTTAAATTTTATTGAAAACAAATCAGAAATTTCCAAAGTTAACAGAGCGTCATTCATATCATTGAATAGGAAAACGCAGGTGTTATTAGTTAAAGAATTTCATAGTTGTTTTGTTCCGCTTGATGTATCAACCATTATCATCATGTGTGTATATAGTAAGACACCACATTTTCCTAAACCCAAAGTGGCCAATAATCGGTCGATCACATCGCAAGTTAATTTTGTTCGTTGATTCATTCCACCTATCTTTTCGTTCATTTATTTATTCATTCACCACTCACCTCCTGCAGCAGAACACGATAAGCACGATAGCGATGATGATGCTACATCCACCAATCACAGCAATAATAAGTTGAATCGTACCCACGTGGTCGTTTGTATTCGGTGATGACGTAGTAGATTCAAGTGGTGAGAACTTTAGGGGAACGCTGTAAGGTCCAAACCCGGCGTCGGTGGAAGCCCGAACCTATTGGAGTAACGTATCATAAGTTAGTTAAGTTAAATATACCGATAAATCCAATGCAAATATTATTTGTGAGTGAAAATCAGCAACTTATTTATCCTGGCATAGCGGAGTAAGGGCAGTCTTTATAACACAGGTGTTCTTTTTCATACACCTAGTGGCCACTTGAGTTACCGTGTATGTAACTTTGTGTGATTTTTTCGGTTAAGCACAACTTTTGGTTGGGAGAATGTATTTAGTTATGCAAAAAAGTTCTATATATGTATTATATAAATCTATTTATACACATAGGGATTAACGGTAGTTTACGAGTTCATATGTTCTATAAATAACTCTAACAGATTAAAACCGTTTGGTTGTTCTTTGAGAAAAGTACATCGTTTTGAGAAAATACAGCTTTATATACCTTCTCCTGCAATACTAAAGGTAAATATTTAGTTTTTAACTAGACGATTTTACATTGAAAAAATAAATCTTTATCATTTTTTTATGTTCGTTTTTACATGAAGAAATATGGCCTCAAGTATTTGTAGCTGCGGGATAGATTATATAAAAATACGGTTTTGGCAATCTTTTTAACTTTGATGTTTTTCCGCATAATTTATGTCCACATCGTGTTTTAATAAAAGTCGTTTTGCTGCAAATTCTCTTTTCTTCGTTGACTTAAATAGTTTATATTCGCTATCGTTTTTGGAAATATAGAAAAGTTATTTTATGTTTAAACGTAAACTTACCAGGTCATATAAGAATAAATTTGTTTTCATTTTTAAACATTTCTGTTTTACAAGTTTTGTAGTGCTAAAAGTTGGGCAGTAACGTGCTAGTACAACGGGTTGTACCGCGTCAGTTTAATCCTGTTCTATATGCACGACATACAGATTGTTTACAAGCTTAAAATGAAACGTGCTGTAAATTTGTGCCAAGTATGTTTTTATATTTATCTTACAAAACTAGATTGGCTAAGTAGTGTATAACTATCATTTAATTGAACTGTACGATGTTTCAATTGTACATTATACATGTCAAGAGGTTGATAGGAAAAGATAAAAGAATTGAAGTCGATGAAACAAATTGTGGCGGGGGTTTCAAACATACACAGTTCGTAGTACATAACTTGAGCCAAGAATTGAATTGATACTTTTACTCAAGTAGTTTTTACCGATAGCGTGTTTAACCGATTTTCGTTTTGCTGTGTTTCCCATTGCTTCGTTATGTTTTAAATAAAATGATTTTGCTCCTATGTTCAAAGCGTCACATAAAATTTATGTTATGCGTTGTAACAGACTATAAAAACCTAAACATACATAGTAATATATAATTTACCTTAACAGAGAATATTATGTGTCTATATATAAATCAAACCGAACTAAACATAATTCATCTTTTGGTGACTCAATTGTTTGTCAAAAAACACTACATTTTTATACCCGATAAACCACTAAAAGATTATTTACATTACGCCCGGCAGCAGAAGTAACAAAATAAACATAAGTCGTGATTTTTACCTTGACAGCATACATGTTGTTCTGCTTCAACCCATCCAGCCTCATGCTCCTCTTGCTTGTTGAATTAAACATCCTGATATCGGTGACTTGGCCTTGGTACACCAACCCCAGTGATACAACGTAGCTTCGTATAAGACCGTTTACTTTGGCTGGTGTATCCCATGTTAGAATGGCTGAGGTTTCACTGAGATCTGTAACTCGAACACCGAGAACCATGGACGGTGCTGTGAATAAAAGAAAAGATTGTTATATACTGTAGGGTGGGGGCTATTCTGCCGTCCCGTTTGGTAGTAAACAAAGAACATTCAACATTTATAAAATAAAAACCTCTTGCTTGGATTCTAAATTGTTTTACGGTCCAGGTTTTTAAGTGCCGTGTGTTTTTAATTAAACCGTTCAGAAGTTTTAAATTTGATAGCTGTCCAATAACAGAGGTGTAGACATGGTATTTCATCGACCCCTGTATGTTATACAGATTCGTGGTTGGTTTACTGGAGCGTTGAGTGACTTTGGTTTAAACTACGGTTCCAGGAAACTTCCCAAACAACCAAAACATCCCGTTATAAAGGATATACTCTCAATACGCGACAACAGCGTTGTTAATTGTTAAAAAAACGTTCTTAAAAAATAAATTACCAGTAAAACTCAATCAGAGTTTAAACATGCCTGGCAGCAAACTCAGCTTATTTCCTATTTTGCGAAACAGATTTCATGAATTATTTACTTTCTGTTTAACAAATCCACACACAGAGGTAGCGTATCTTTCCAAGAGCGTTGATTAGATTTTCCAATTATAATTCACGCATCAAATATTTAAAAGCGGAAAACATAGATTCGACTTGCAGTGAGGCAGCGTGCATGGGGTCCTAATGGTTTCAATGTGTCCATACATTGCCAGCGATATGCCGATATTGAAGACATGCTCTGGGCAATGCAGTATAACAGTGGGCGTATAACCAGAACGTATATACTATCTGAGAAACGATTCAATCAATGAATAAATATTTGTTACCAGTTCAATCTCGCGAAAACGACTTTTTTTTAACACGGGGGTTCGTTTCTGCACCTCGCGCACGCTTGCAGTTTAACACATATGTAACCTTGTGGGTGATTGATTTTCTGCATGGATGACAGTTTAGACAACCATAAGGAACCACTGGGCTGCAACAGAAACATCGCAAACCCTCTCTGACATCATAGTTAAAACGACATCTCGCAAAAAACGCATTTGAAGTAATAATGTATTCATTGTGTTTCGAATATCAATATTGTGACGTAGCCAGATGGGATTGTGTCGTCATAAAACAACGAAGAAAGATGGTTTATTACGAACCGAGTGGTCATGAATGGTATATGGTTCGAATATTGATTTTTTTCAATATACAAAAATGACGTGCGTGGTGTGACGTCATATTTAAATTACGTCAATATGCGACGTCATACTCCAATTACGTCATTACCTGCTTCGTTGGTTTCTACGGTAACTTCGGCGTATTCGACTTCTGAGGGGCTAAGTTGCGCAACCCACGTAACCCCGTTTATAGCAAATATCTGTGACAGTAATTGAATGTTTACATAAATGATAAGAAAATAAGAAATTAGGTCCCACACGGGTGGTGCGGGACAATGTATTAAGTAAACACAAACACAGATAAGAATGTAGTGTTACCAGATGCTATAACTGTTTATAGCTTTAAGCTATGCTGCATAACAGCTGGGGCAAACAAATGAAGACATTCTTTGCATTTACAACCCATGGTAAGCGTACCATTTGTGGTACACGAAGGTGTTAGCGAACGCCATATTTAATTTTTTTATCAAAGAAATGTGCCTAGCAAAAAGGTACGGCAGCTTTTTGGTAAAATTGTGAGTAAGAACAATAATGCATTTTTTGTCTTTAAATTTTTAAACTGTTTCCAAATAGTGAAATACCGAACCGAAATTATACAACAGTCACTAAAATTTTGAACTGAGATTTTAGAAAGGTTATTTTCTAAGTTAAACTTGTTTAAATTTTTAAACACAATTGTTTAACATTGGTGTATATATGGTTGAATCGTTGAATCACTTTCCTCTACATTCAGATATAACACACAACTCGAACTCTACGCAATTAAATGTGTGTGGTTGCTTTACGTTGCAACGAGACGGTAAGCATTGATTTTCAGATTAAATTTAAATTCTAGCAGAGGTAAGTGAGGGAATTTAAACAAATTGTTTGATTTTTACTCCATACTTGCTTAAAGTTGGAAATAAAACTTTATATGTGTACGTTGCTTAGTATGGACTAAGAGAGACACGGCCGCAATTGGGAAACGAGTGTTATAATAGCTTTTGCATTGCATATAGAGACCTTGCCATATAGAATATAATTTTGAAAATGCATGATTTCGTAAGTGTATAATATAGTACAGCTGATTATAGATTAACGTATAGGAACTACTTCTAAGAAAAAAACTTAAAATGTTTTGCACGTTTTAATGTGTGGCAAGACCCCATGCTACGTTTGTCCATTACCATGCTTTACCAAAACATTAGAATTTCAATAGTTTTACCTTGAATCGGTAATAAGCATAGGAGCTTAAATCCCTGACGACGACTTTCGTAACTACGAGGTCCCTTTGCCGGGGCTCGAAGTCCACACCCTGAGGGCATGGGGCACAATGGTCGAAGCCGACCTGGCATCTTTGGCACTCAATCCTACAATGAGAAGAAGGTTATTAATATTTCATGCCCGTGTATTTCCCGCTATGCAGAGAGAGATGCATTAGACTCAAATCAGGTTATGTTTGAATCGATTTGAAGCCGGTAAGTGCAGGTAAATGTAGAACGCGTCAAACTGAACAGAAGCCATTGTTTTGTCACATTATGCCTTTTACCAAAACCGATCAAAACAGTAGCAAAAGAGTAGGTCCATTATAAAAATATTAAATATAATAAATTGGCGAACATAAGACGTTGCGGTTTATTGCCCAATCTGGTTAAATTGCAGCATTAAACTTTAACGCAAAACATAAAGTTTTCAGCTTTATAAAATTTTACCATAAACATTCGAAGCAAATGCCAAAATAATACAGCGTTAATATAAACTATAGTTGCCAATCATAATGCATATCTAATACAGTCTTCCGTCATTTTTTGGCATTATATTAAATGAGAGACAACCTGAGTAGGACGTCGAAACGACAAGACAAAAAATACCTTTTACAAAAGATTTGTATTCATATAATAGTTTTTGTGTTATAAGCACAAGCCTTAATTTATATTTTCGCTATTTGATCAAAATAATAAAGCGATGTATGTCGCATTTTACCCTCAATCGATAAAATATCATCTTATATAAAAGGTGGCCGTTATACCATGTTGTAATCGATAATATTACGGAATAAACGGATACTTAGAGTCAAGAGCTCAAATCTACTTGAGTGTATTGACTGATTGGGAATAGATGACGTAATAAGAGATATGTAATAAAGGGGTTGATTCTAGAATTGCGAAGGGCCATTATGAATGAATGAACGTAACATCATAATTGTAAACGGCAATAACAAAACATACAGGTTCTTAATCTTTTATGGGCACGGCATTGGGTTCTCTGGAAATATTTGCGCCACAACATATTTTTAACTTATATTTTACAATTATACACAAACATGCTGAAATTGTGTTCAGTTTTAAAATTACATACAGCTACAGATGTATGTATACAATCTTTCTAAATAACTTTATTTGTGATCATAAAAAATTAGATAAGTTTCTTTCAGACTAATAATATGCCTGACACCAACATCATATGTATAGTAGAGTGGTAAGACGGGACATCTTTAGCACATTATATCCAAATATCCTGATCGTGTTTTAAACATTTAAGAACGGTATATGGTAATATTTATCTAATATTACCTGTACGTTATATCATCCCTACCACCATCGTTAAACGGCCTCTCCCATGTTAAAGTTATCTTGGTTTGGTTCACGATAGCCAATACATTTACAGGTTTGCTTGGGGGTTCTGAAAGCAAACGTAACGATAAAATGCTATTTAATGAAATAAAAAATGTTTTGTCAGTTGTACACCGATTTAATAGTCATTTAAAGTTTTCGGTTCGGAGTGCGCTTATAAAAGCCGTGAAAATAATGTGGAATGATATTTTTTCTCCACATTTTTACCAATTTGTAAAAACGCAACATTTATACCACATGGTAGATCCAAGTTAGTTTTACATTATTCAAAACTATAGCAGCTTGTATTATGACTGTTTTATATTACGCATGGGAATCTTTTTTCAACATTACATTCAATCACCAAATATTTCAGGTACGTGGTCGCAATATCTCTTTCCATATGACGTAATGTAATTTATTGTGACTCTGTTTTAAAAGATCGCTGACAAGTTACGTATATGGTCACTCGTAAAGGGTACGAGGTGTATGAAACAAATCACCTGTGTTATAACGACTGTCATTGCCCGCCACGCGAGAACAAATAAATGACATTTACTCATAGTTGCGGTTTCAGTTCAAACGTCCCCATTATAAGATATGTCTGAATCAATAATGTTTATGATTCATGCAATATCGCTCTATTCAGACTATTGTAAGGTGGTAATGACGTCATTATTCGATGACGTCATAAAACATAACCGTGTATAGGCGGGGTCATAACGAAAAACTTCAAACGGTTTGTCATAATACCAAATAAGGGAAATTGAACCACGTTTAAGTTATTGTGTCTGTCAAAGTCGGGATTTGAACCCATAACCTACGTAGTTTCAGCATAATGTAAAGATAATCCTGCACTGTAATGGAATGTGTGGAAGCTTAAAAACCTGCACTGACATTTTTCGATGGCTTATCTCCCTACGCTGTATGCTACGCGAGTAATTTTCATTGTAAAAGTTTAAACTTTAAAAATTCCAAAATACGAGGCAGATTTTAAAAGAAGTTGAGAGTTTTAAAAAAATGGTGCATTTGATTTAAATATACTTTCAATTGCATGAGCATTTAAAGTTGTCCTTTTAATTGAGTTTGTTGCTGTTTTTTATTAAAGTTACATCCATTAATCAGTTTTTCACAACAGTATACGTCGCCGCAAGTCTTTGGACTTAAAAAAAGTAAAATTACTTTAACTTACGTGAGCATGGTTTAGCTGCGTCATCGGACAACGCTCTGTAGTAACCGGGCATGCATTGGCACTCTGTTGAGCCGTCGGATTGAGATTCACTGTATGCAGGACACCTAACGCAACCACCGTTCCCCACGCTTGACTTGTAGAAACCCCTACCGCACTCTGTGAAAGAATGTCGTTCAATTTATCGGTTGGTTGAATTAGAAATACAAACAACCAACGCTCTTTTGGTGAATATTAAAAAACGGTTTTAATTTAAGTTTCACCCATAACCATATAGGCGCCGTAAAACTTACTAATCTCTTTTGACTTCGTGACGTCACAAACCGAAGTTATTTTACGACACAATGCCAATGGTTGCGTGATATAAATCTTTATAAAGTAATAGTGAGTCAAATTCTAAAATTCTTTAAAATTCTTTGTATACAATATCATAGGTTTGCTGCTGTAATTCTACAGTGCGCAAAGTGGCATTCCCGTCTATAGTATTAAGTTCGTAACCTTTTAAACCACGGTGGGAACCTACACAGAGGGATTACGCCCCACTGAGTTAGCCCTTCACAAGTTACAATGATATAGGGAAGCCAACGAAGCGATGAAAACTTAACACCAGGATACGACCCACATTCTCTACGTAAGGTTGTATTATACTGGCGTGGGTACGACGTTGTGGGTTATAAATACCGCACTGCATCCTATTTACGTGGTAAGGGGACCTGTGGTTCTAGTTCCCTTTGTTTTGGGTGGCCAGAAAATATTTTTGTAACCGTGAGTGTAAATGTTGAGGTAACATGGGTTTTCTTTTATCATTACATTTGGTAGTAAGGAAAATATTAGAGTTATATAACCGTACCAACACGACTCTAAAAAGCGTTTAGCAAAACAGGGGATGTCATTGGCCAACGTGAATCCACATATATAACCTCAACAAATATTAGCCGTTTGGTGACAGTTTTTAAATGGACAATATAGAAGTGTCATTATGTAAACACGTTGCAGACAAGAGTAGAGTGTTCACTTCCCTTTATAAAAAGCACTTGCTTGATTGAATTATGAATATAATTGTGTTTGCTTTACAATCGTACAAATGCCCGAACATAGTATGAATATATAGAAATATTTTCCAATAGGATAGCAAGAATTATCTGAATATTTAAGAAACATATTTTAACTACATTTGGCCACAAAGTCCGTGTATATGATATATGTTTAATAACACTTATTGGATGATGAATTAACTCTGTATAAATGTAACGCCTCGTGGTGTATCTAACAACTTTATGGAGGATTCAAGCAATTAAAGGAAAGAAATTAGCAGCAAAAAGACCAACGTTAAAACACGTTAAAACACGTTAAAGTAAAAACAATTATATAAAATTATCAACCAAAAATCGTGGCTACACATTAAGACCAACAGGCGCTTTATCTTTCCCAATTTAACACTAAGGATTTTCAAAGTGGAATTCGAGACTCAACTTAATAAAATATACACTGTTCGGCTAAAGAATAAATTAAAAAGGCAGAGAAATGGAGTTAATCTGGATAACTGACTCGGAAATAGTTGTGATCAATACAACGACAACAAAACTACCATTGCATTGTATTGCGGAGATAACCGGCTCGTTCCAACCTTTCATTATTGAATACTTAACAATACGGTCAATACGGCTTACTAGGGCGACGGGATGGGATAAAAAAGCCGAAAAGCTAAGAACGGTAGATAATGAAAGGGCACGAAATTAAGTTTAACGTTTCACGATTTTCTGCCAAATACACCTTAATCTGTTTTTTTTTTCAAATATAACTTAAAGTGAATGTGATTTGTGTTATACTGCATTGTGGTTTCAGCAGCCACGATTATTTAACAGTTTTCTTCTTTTATCCCGTTTAGCGTGTTTTTAACGACTTATTTTACTGCTAATTCCCTTTTTTGGTTGTTTTATTAAATCAATTTGACTCGCTATCGTATTCGAAGAGATAAATAAAATATATTAAATGGTATACATTATATTTAGTTTTTGTTATTTAGATTCTTGTGGATAAAAGCAATGCAGCGAACACTAGTGCGACGAAAGGGTCCCTTCGTGCCCAAAATGCGTCGAACGGCGAAGCGTTCGGTTGCCAGACGTTGTTGTGAGATAGAAGCGACGCTAAAGCTTATATTGTTGTTTTACTCCGCCCACTTACATGACATCGTCCATTAAAACCTTCGCATGAAATACACGTCGTGTCCCGCTACATGTTTTACGTTCTGATTCAAAAACGGAATCTTTTATTTTTCGCAACGGACAAAATCTGTTGACTTGGAAAACAACAGAAGCAGGTGGGGTGGTTTACCGTAAACAGCAATTACACGAGGCAAAAACAAGAACCGGGGTTGAACCTTCGGGTTAAATGTAATTTGACCAACTATGTGGTTGCATGTATTTTAATTATGAGACAGTCTATAATAATGCCTGTTCCGGTGTTTATAGGTAAAGATTAATGACTTTTTATTGAAACCGAATAAGTATTTACTAAAATCTTAGAAAAAGTTTATTTTAAAAGATTGACACGAAGAAGATTCATATTAACAAATACCGTATAGTAATGGGCCAACTTGGACAAAAATCACGATCAAGCCCCGTTGCATGCTCGGCAGAAGGGCATCGAAGATAAAAAGTAATACTTTCGTTTGCGCTAAATTTAGCTAAACATTATTAAACTGGTATTGCCGTCTATGCTTTTTTTATTATAGCAGTCTCTATTGTTTGAGCGCTGGGCTAATTTTAAAAGCACACGTTTGAAAATTGATCGAATATGGCACGCGTTTTGACTCCGAATGGGATGAATGCGTTGACTTGGATTTTCCAGACAAAACAAGCGACTATATTATTATACAGCGGCACTCGTCACGCTTGAAAAGGCTGTTGCTGGCTGTGGAGTGAATGCGAACAAAGCAATTTTATCTGAACGGAAAATAACACAGGACTGTCTGGAATGTAAATAAAGAAATCCCGAGAAAAATTGAAAACAGCTTCTGCTTTGAAAACATGGGACAACTTTTGATTAATAGCGGAAAGAATGGCGATCTGTATTCAGTTATACAGCGGTGGTTATGTGGAAACTCTGGCTTAAATCTAAGGCCCTATGGCCTACCATGATGTAGGACCTTACCCCACAGAATAGCAAGCTTTATAATTAGTTTGTACTACTAGTAAATAATTAAGCTATATTATTATATTCCATAAAGGGCCAACCCTTACCTAAATCCCAGCTCCCATGGCGTGCCCCGTTGTAGGACCACACCCATATTAAATCGAATATATAAACGTCTACATAAAGTATGTTTGTATCGTTGCAATGGCTGTCACGAACCGTTGATCATTTATTCATAGGCTTAGTGGGGCAAGCGAACCAGACCTGACATGAACGGGTTGCTGTTTAATTAAGAAAGAGACGAAGCTTTAACACAGAAGCGAAACAGAAGCCTATATGGTGTTGGACCCAAGAGATGTATGGATACCGTTACGTGCCAACGCATGCCTCATTAATATTTATAAACAATACATCACGGCAGTAGGGCACGCTCTTACGTTAACTGGTGCGTAGAATTGAATAGCAAAGAGCGCATATGTTATATTAATAAATTTTATCGGGAATATAACTGAAATACTGCGGGAAATAGCTCCCAAATTTACCGGAAAAGAAACAATAAAACTCCGATCCAAAAATGCTTATCAAAGTTGAAAACTCGCGTTTTTAAGACTAACTAAAGTTATATATCGAGATAAAACACAATAGTGAAGCTTGATTAATACTAGGGCTGCTAATGGAATCATTTCGCCACAGTGGTATACGAGCCTTCAGTAAAAATATCATAGCAAAATCTATGAAATATCCATTTGCAAAGGCTTATAATCAGTTTCACAAGAATACCACGATATTTATTCGTATAACGTATGACATGACAGAATATCCATTTTGACATTTCAACATAGCTGTAAGAATGTATAGGAATTGCCCTGCAGTAGGCTACAGTCGCTACTATCGGTCTAAGGGCACTTTTTAGTCGATACTCTTTATAAGGGCACTACTTCTTAGTCGATACTTTTTATATATTTTATCCATACACGCAATATCGACTGTCGTTTTACCGTTTACCCGTTTCTTTATTATCTTGTACTACTTTAATGAATCGCATTGCTCTAATACATTCATTCTACTGCGACTTCGCTTAAAAGTGATACCCTATGTATAGTAGGGTGGGGGGAAGATGGGGCACATTCCGTTTTCTCGTCCAAAGGTGTTAACTGACTGGCGTTTTACCGTTAATTTGATATTTTACTTGTTTGTTTTTTGTAAAAGTGCAAAAAAATATAAAGTAAATTACGTGAACTTACGTAATTGATATAAACACATCTTAGATGCATAACCTTCGCACGCCATTTCCTTATAGAAACAATCGCATGTCGATTACATCCGTAACTGTGTTCGTAAACATAACAAATCAAACGACCACAAGAGAACGAAAAACTATCTTCCACATGTCTGGCAAACACGTCAAGAATTCGAAGCACTTTGAAAAAGAGTCAAAAAGATTAATTCTCTCTGTCGCAGCATCTGCTCGAGTGCCGAAGCTGTCGTGAAAAGTCATTCATCTTAATAGGCGTAGCCTTGCCTGGCTTTGGTCTTATGCGCGGTGTACACCACATGGTTTATCTTGGCCGTAATCTCAGATATCTTGGCAAGCAATGGAAACGTCGGCGAAACGCTTTTCGTGGGCGAGCAATTACTTATATGGAAATATAAGTAATGATGGCTTGTTCGCTTTGTTTATGTAAGTTTAATACGAGTTATGCGGAACAAATGATGGGGTTAGCGCCCTAGGATGATTGGTGAAGATTTTGGTTATGATAAGAGTGATAACTGCTCTTTGTGAATGCTTTGGATCTTATCCAAGTTCAAATGTCTGACTCTATATTAAACTGGCATGACCCCTGAGACTGAAATTCCTTTTAAGGGTTTTACAAGCGGGCTACTAGCCAACTGGACAGCCTAACCATTTTCCAATCGCTTGGAACGGACAGGGGGGCAATTAGACCTTGCTGGCAATATGTGCCTGGCAGCAACCTGCAGTCTATCAAGAGACCTACATCTTGTGTTGACATCTCGCCTGGTTTACAAAACCTTCATCGATCGATTTACATTTCACCGCCTACTAGATGCTTATCGATCACAGCCAAGCAACCCGCATCAGCTAAGTATACGGGAGGCTATAACAGTCCGTGGGAACAATAGCCATGCTTCATGACGTTTACATGTTTTCAAATCACTTATCGACGCGGTGGGCGGCGAAGTGGACAAGAGTAGTATTATCACGTCATAAATAAAAAACAATCGCAAAGTCGACGACCAAATGTTATTAACATCTTGAACTCACAATATTTACAAATATGGGCGCCATGTAAACATGACCACATAAAGTGAACAGGTGAAAGCGCTGAACGCTTTAAACCAATGTAGTTTACCTATATATTATTGCAATAACTTTAACTTTTATTCTTAACACGTTATGTATTCTAACCTTGACATGAAGTGCTTGTATAATCTGGTCCATATCCACGATCACAAAGACACGAACCCTTTGGTACAATCCATTCACCTTCGCTGTTACACCGAAATGTTGCACGGTCGTCGTTGTCCTGAGAATGCACGAATGAAACTTATTTATCCGCGCGTGGTAGTGAAACTTAGTTATACATATATTACTGATGTAATACTAATTTAATAAAAGTGTATATTGCAAACTTTATTAATATTTTGAGAATACGCAATTAATAGCGAAGTTTAGCAACTAATAGCAAATTATTTGTAATTTTTAAACCTATACTTCACACAACTTTATTGTAAGCATACAAAACATGATTTAACATTCAGGAAAAAAAAACGATCAAAAGCCTTTGTTGGACATAGCAGTATAGGCGACCAAACCAAATCAAATAAGGACCAACTTTTGGGTCGGCAAACATTAGGCATAATATAGAGAAGGTGCAAATAGTTAACCAAAGCGAAAGGACGGGAAGTAACGATGAAACCATAGTCTTTACAACACGTCATGTGATACAAAGCTTTATACCTGAATAGACTATAGAGATTATTATAGACTTCTCAACACAATGTAGTGATCCATAAGATGTATAATTTATAACATACCGCTAACGAATTATCGACGCAAGTTCCATTGGCTTCCACCAACGATGCCATGTAAGGACCAGCTGTTGTGCGGCCAAAGTTGGCCAAGTTACTTTCGGTTGGAGCGCAGTATTTGTAATACACGCGCACGTGCATGAGAGCCATGCATGCACCAGTATCCTGGGATTAGAACATCAAATTTACTGTACGTTTTATAAGTGAGGTATACTAAAATATTCGCGGACATTTTCAGAAAGAGCATATAGTGCATAGTATTGTTTTGTGCAATAAAGAGAGCATACTGAATATGTGGCAACTCATAAGCGGGCACGAAATTTAAAACACCCGTCGCTGTCTGGACACACGAGGATTTATAGATGACATTCATCCAATTTCAAGCTGGACATTCCATTATGTTGGTATACTCATAGTAGCTATCTTTTTAAACACATACCACACACGTATCATACCTGTATAGCTAGATAAACTCCTCTTTTAGTTAAAGGTCCAATGTCTCGAGTTTCAAAATTTCTCTCAGCAGATCCAGGCTTGAACCGTTTGTCTGCAGCTATTGTGTCAACCTATGTATACAAGCTTTGGTTAGTATGTAAGTGGAGGCTATATAGAAAAGAACTACAGTTAGCCAAGTAAAAGTCAAGTATGCCTATCCGCACATTAGGTTCAGCAACAGTTACTTGGCTGGGGGCATCGAATTGGCAACCATGGTTGAGTCACTCAAGTTTTTACCCACGAGAATAAAATGGTCAAGCAAAAGTCATGTCTGCTTATCCACACACTGCAAACGCTTTGGCAATTCAACTATGAGCATAGAAGTGCAAACCATGCTTAAGTAACTCAAGCATTAACCCACGAGGATATAAATGAAGAAAATCAAGTCATCCCTACCTTTATGTAAGCCCCTTCCCGCCATGGTGGGAATGTGCTTGTAGCTTCGTCTCGATCAGTTTCATAATAATACAGATTGAAAGTTTCTTTGCATGTCGCTACGTTGGGTACATCCTCACATGATCTAATAGGAAAAAAATGGTTCCAAAACTAGCACGAGGAAACATACATGTATGTAACAACTTATCTATTAAAACAAGCTGTACTTTACATTCATATAGCAATACAGGTGAAGCTATAGGTAATTTAACGGTTAACTATACTTACTATATTTTAGATTTGGGTTACTATGTTTTATGGCAAGCCTAATCTATTTACGATGAAATAATGAATAGTATGTTAATTCACCTTATTGTAAACTCAAATTCGACATAAATTCTTTCCGCCCCGTCCACTGGAATGTACGGAGTTCGTGCCCAGTTGTTCTGGTGAGGTTTCTTAATCTGGCAAACTACCAACATTCTTCTATCCCTCCCATCAGGGTGAGGTCCATTGGCTTCTGTCCACTGCAACGTATTGACAAGGTTAAATGTACTGGAAGGGCATGCTAATACCGACTGTTTGATGAAAGCATTTTTCAACGCGTATCTGGACAATGTTCTTAAAGTTTTACCCCGCTTAATTAAAGTTTACTCTAAAATTCGGTTAGCGTTGGTAAAAGGATTGGTATGCGTTGAAAAAAGTTCAATCTTTTAAGACGTCCTTGGGCTTGAAGGGCGTTTTCTGTGCGTTATACGTCCTTGTGTTACTGCGGTGGGTGCGGTTACAGCTGAACTAACAAGGTACCAATGTTAAAAGTCATTATTATCCTGCCAGGTTTCGTGGGCGGATATGTACTCGTGGGAAGTTAGTATGATTCATGGCGTCATACACATTATTATGCCGTGTTTAACCTATGCTTTGTCTAGTCGAAATTACGTCACAATCTAACCTGCGATTATCACATTCGAGTATACACTAGTTTAAAATTAATATTTGATTAGTTAGTACAAATCGCAGGCTATGCTTAGGCGGTATAGCTGCGTATATAAGCGCATTAGTGTCTATAAGCTGCGGTGAATGTTTGGCAGGCATGTTTCTCAATACAGCAAAGGCAGCAACCGTACATTATGGATATTAATGGTTTACTATAATACATGAAACAAGTTGCCTGTGAGCATGGGAGCGTTGTGTTTGTTATGTATGCGCCCACCCATGAACAAGTCACGTTTAAATATTCCCACCCACGATGATATGAAATGATCAAACCAACCAATTTTAAACCTAGGTGTTGGGGTAATGGACCACTACACTTGCATCCCAGGCCTTAGGTGTGTTTCGCAATACAAATATCAAATACGGCGATTACAATACTTCAAAGCGAACTTTGAACCCAGGGCGTACAGTTACATTATACAAGTACATGTTTACACTACAGTGACTACACATCAGTCTAAGCGTACGATAACGAAGATCATTTTAATTAATGCTTTGCTCATGTTACATCTTAATATTACAACCACTATATCGTTGTTTCGCCATGCGAGAACAAATAAGTTACATTCATTCAATCATTTATTCTAACTTACGTCAGATCCAGGAGACATCGCCCAACCAATGTCCGATATTGCTGTTCGCGTGTCCATGAGGATTGCTGCAAAACAATTAAAAATCATTGTAGGAATCAGATTTACCTTAATAACCTAATGTCGTAGTATAATTGGTAGATCTTGCATCAATATGTCATATTGGTTGTAAAATTCTTGCCCTTAAATATATCGGCTTATATAGCACACATTGGCTTTAAATATGTAATCTGTAACAGTACAGTAGTTAGACCAAAGATTACAATTGCTTACAAAAGTCAGCCCTCATTTAAAATGGCTAACTGTAACTTAATGTGAGTCGTGCCGCAATTAAGTGAGTTATATCAGCCACAGGCTGAAACAAATTCAATATAATGACAGATTTCAATCCATAATTGATGCAGAAAACCCGTATAACTTTTCCCACCGTTTATAATTGAAACAGATTGACAAAAACAACAGAAATATGAAAACGATTAAATTTTGGCCGAATTGACAGATACTAAAAGCAATTTTATAAAGATAGACTTTATAGGAATGCTGCAATAATTCGTTTTCGTGGATATATAGTGGAAATTATACGACCCTACAATGCAATGGCAATGGCAGTTAGTAACAGTTAGATTATATACATATAGTGCGTGGGGTAAGATGGGACAGTTTTAGCATATAATATCCAAATTTCCTGATCGTGTTTTAAACTATTGACAACGGTCTTAGAGAGTTGTTAGGATACGATTTTCTTACTTTATATGTGTTTTCTGATTAAAGCTACACCAATCATTTCCATATCCTAATAAATATCATTCACTGATTGCGTTTTACCGTTATTGTAAGGATACCATTTTGTAATTGTACCAACCTATCTTACTTTACATGATTGCCTTTTAAAGTAACATGAAGAAAGGCCAGGGCTTGATTAAACGGCCATTAGACAGATAATCTAAAACCTTTTTATTTCAGTTTATTTCATTACTTCTATAACATTCGACATCTTATTACGTTTAATCGTCGCATGAAAAGATATTCGATTTTTATACATTAGGTATATTAGCATTCGATGTTATTACCTAATATGTTTTATGGCAATATGTTCTATTTAAACTTAGTAGGTATAGTCTAATCTGCGGTCGTTCAATACTCGTCAGTTTTTTAAACACCGTTTTTTTTTTTAAAGCATTGAGCGTAGGTTTAGCTTACCGTATGTTTTTATAAATACAAGTATCAACCGTCCGAAACAATAACATTTTTAATGTTTTTCTTTTTATAAAACAGCTTACATATACAGTAAGCTTTACACATGTTAAAAGTGTTCTATGGTATTAAACGGGTAAAACGAAGATTGCAAGCAAACAACCTTTTACTAGAAGCAATGTGACGTTATCAATGTAACCACAGCCCAACCCTTTTAAACTGCTAGGAATTCGTTAAATATTATTTATCCAAGTTTAAATCGCATTTTTTATAAATTGGGCAATCGCTTGAACAAGCGTATTATACACTTGGTCATGTTTTGATAGTTAAAGCGATTTCCACAGCGTTTACAAATTACGTTAAAATGATAGGCTTGCCAGGTGCGCAGTTAGGGGCTTCTATCGCCACTGAGTTGGCAAATATTTGCGCCCTACTGTGAGACTAGGTCAAGCCAGTCAAAGCTTATGACACCAAACTAACAGCGATGCGACGCAACATTGAGATCTGTTTTGTAAATATTGCAACACAACAGATGCTTTAATTGAGAAGTTAAACAATGACGTATAGATGCATCCTTGCGAACAGTAAACATTGGCATGGACCAATAATTAAAGACAAATAGTTCTCAAACATTAAATGCGAAACACCTCAAACACAGATAAAACCTATGTATAAAGTCTCAATGTCATTAGTATTTTATTAAATTAGTAAGAAAATTCTAAAGTTTGAAAGAAAGCCATACAACTCCAACCGCTAGGTCTGTATCATATTATCACGAAATTGAATCCTAATATAAAAGTTACAATATATATAAGGTTACGACTAATGCCTCCGCATGGTGAAAATATTTAAAATACCTGCATGTCCCCATCTATCATTATGCTATCATGAGGGATTTATATTACGAGTTCAAATCGATGCTACAGCGGTTTCGGGTTACTTTACAGCAGCAGACTACAAATTCAGACACGCCGGCGCTTATTTTTGATTTACGATCCCGAATTCAAAGGGCACAAGTGCTCTGGTGGTCTGGTACAGAGTGCCTACTTGAATATGGGATCGCGGTAAGGGCTTCTATACATGGCGCAATGCCGGAATCAAAAAATGCCTTTTGAAAATCGGCGCTGACATAACTATTTTAAACAATACAATAAAACACGGGATTCGAACAGACAACCAGTTTAAAGTGTCTGAGCAGCCGAACGCCCTTTTATATTTCTTTAATGGGGCGTTAAAATATACTTCCACAACTACAGAAAAGGAACAGCAAAGCAAGTTGTTATCCTTTAAAATGTACATTCGGTAATCAAGTAAAACTTGTAAAGATATATTTGGATATGCGGTTTTGGACAATTGGCAACTCTTAATTCCCATAGCGTGCCGTGCAGTAAAACCTCCACCATATACGGTAGAAAGTGCATACACAATGTTAGGGTAACGGTCCAACTCTCGCCTAAATCTGTGGTCTTATGTACAGTGTTAAAACGGCCATTAGGACAAAAGCTTTGCCATTTTGAAGGTAAAGGCGAGAACGTGATTAGTTACGACCGCAACTGTAGGTGTCTGGTTTACTTTTAGATTGCGTGTGGTTGTATCCCTATACTCGATACATTGTTTCGTGCTAATACCAAACACAGGAAGTTAGACTCATGGACGTGGTAGCTTCAAAGTAAAACACTGGCCGCCCTGGCTACAATATAATCACCGTGACAGCCACAGCCGCCGGCCATTGCTACGAAAGGAAGCGGTGAACCAACGTGGACAGCGGGGTCGTTCATTAAAATTTGAAACTTTCTAATCTGGGCGACCGTTCAGAGACCGCTAGTTATAATTCCTGGTGTAAGAAACAAACAACTTACAAACAATTTCCGTTACGGTGTTTTACGACACCAATAAAAGCAAACAAGACTTATTTGTCGTCTTGTATCAAAATTTCCAAACAAACGGCCCAAACTAATTAAATTTTCGTCTACACATTGCGTCTTATTCACTAGCAGGTGTGACGTAACCATTGAACTTGAGAGGGTATTGTGACGTCACAGCACCTTCCATTATTCTACACACGACGGCGTTCGAGTAAAGAAGCGCGGTTGTAATGAGACTTGTAATCGTCACCCGCTATTAAGTGTAATCCCTTCCATAATTACAAGCTTTGTTAAGAAGCAGTAAGCGCTTTCACTTATATAAGTTACATTAGTCAAATCACCGCAACGGATCAGATAAAATGGAAGTAAAACGATACAATGTGAGACCTATATATTCCAAAGAACAGAAACCACTTAAATGAAATTGTAATGCTTTCTCGGTAGTTTGGGAGTACACTACTACGCAAACAAACTATTTTAACCAGGCCATTTAAATGCTTCGGGGTATACACTGCATATAGTTAACTATATCATTACCTACGAAACGATGTTTCACTACAATAATATTGCTCTGCTTACTTTTAGATAAAAGCGCAAACAAACTGTTTAAAGGAGTATATTAGCAAAACACCAAAAGTTGTATATGGATTGAGGGTGTTACGATTTTGGAAACTTTTTGAGTGCTATACCTTTAGATCACATTTTATATTTTTATACATAGATTTTTTCTTTGGTATGCCCCTTTATCGATTGCATTTCGCATATGGTAGGAAATACATAGCTATAGGTATTGCGTCCTTGCTCGATATTTGCAGCAAACTTGTTACATACTGATTAATATCGATAAGGAACACCCACGCATCCAAGTCTAATCAAACCGATTACCGCATAGACAAAGCAAGGTCAAAATCTTTGATATTTTAGGGTCTAAACTTACATGCGTTTGTTTAACAAACTTTTGCTGGATATATAGTAAAGTGGGAGAAGATGAAACACCTTAAGCATATAATATCCAAAAATATGAATGTGTTTTAAACTATTGACAACAGTCTATATGGGAGTCTTGGGGATACAGTTCTATAATTTTTTTAATGTTTTTTTGTTTACTACCAAATGGGACAGGTAAACAACATGAAAAGATGTCCCATCTTCCCCCACCCTACTATATGTTGCAACCATAATTTAACGACTGCGTTTCTGTGGCTATATATCTTTTTTTAAGGTAAAGTTTATAGCTACCGTAATTAAAGGCAGAAATAAAAGTTATGTCATGTTTGTAGTAAATGCTGGTAGCGTTAAAAACGCATTTCGTAATAGAAGTCAAACACCAGAATGGTAGTTGACTTTAAAAATACGAACGTCAATATTAACCTAGAAACCTGTACAGGCGCCGCACAATCAGTTATCGATTTATTAATACCCTAACATTCCATGGTGCTGTGTTATGGCTGTGTGTACAAACCACTAATCCGCATGATTAAGACGATAATCAGAACTACTATCCCTCGTCTGCTTGCAGCACAACTCAACAATACGCGAACATTTTACAAAAAAATCTTAAATCGAATATTTTAGAAAATTAAAAAAATCAGCAATAATTAAAAGTATTAATATTTAGATCTTCACCTTCTTCTGCTATTACGTGTCGCTCCGCTAGAAATCCGGTGATAATTATAATCCAAATCATTTTATTGCACAGAAAACACTTCGTATACTTCTGTTCCATTGTAAAATTCTCGCTCGTTTTAAACACTACTTATCTCCTTCGACCACAGCGAGCGTTTGAATGGAAATAGAGAGACTAGCCCGACTAGCCGGCCACTTTTTCTTTTCGTTTCTGGCATCTCATGCTGCGAACAAATTTACTGGTTAGCGACTCCTTGCGGGTAAACCTTTATGCAGAAATGTTAAGGAAGTAACACCTTAACTGATCTTATACACAGACTGCATCAAATGCCTACTGGTATTTTGAAAAATGTATTTTGCAACTATAAAGGTACATTTAAAGAATGCAGGTATTATAAACACTTTTAAAATATGATAAATTTGTTTTTTACAATAATTAAAATAATAAATAAATAATAACAACTATCATCATGCTACGCATTAAAAATAGACAACTAATTAAAATACGTAATAGTAACGTTTTTTAAATGCGTCCCCATTTTAATACTTGTCTCCAGGTTATATGGTTTAAGAACTTCTACTGGCGGGAAATCCCAAAGATAAAAACAATTTTTTTTGGTAATAAAACAAAATAGTAGTCAATTTTAATATTTTTGTGCACCTTTTTCGTATACTGTGTTTTATGGTAGTGTTTGAACAACACGCCTTCTGCTTGCTTATATAAATTACAAGTGTGATAGGCCCAACTCGTTTTTTTTTGTTGCATACGTCTACGTGGTAACTGGGCACGACTCACGAGTGCACGACGAGGTGTATGCAACATAACACTCTCGTTATAATGACGGTGGTTGCCTCGCCACGTGAGGATAAATATTCGTAGTAAATAGTAATTTTAATATTTGACATTCCAGAGAAATCGTTGGAAATAAACACCAATGTTATTCTAGTGTATATTACTACATTACATATGTCATATACATTATATACATTAATACATAGTACTTACATATCAAATATTTTGCCACCATTTTCAATACTTTGGGTAAACTAAAAGACAACCAATTTAAATACATACAGAAGTGTTAGACTTAAGAAATGCTCAAACCAACTGCTTATACTACCAAACAAAAGTCTCTGTTTATATCGGATTCATCATCTGATAATGAAGAACTACCAGATATATTCAGCAAACGATATTTAGGTGAAAATGGAGCAAAATCTAAATTTGACACGGGAACAAAAGTTTCTGCTGAACCTCAAATGAAAAAAAAAGTTGTAAAAAAATCGATAACGAAGTTGAATAAAAAAGTTGAAGATGTAGAGAAGGCAAAACGTAAAGCTGCACAAGCTGAACTTAAAGCTTTGAGGCCCGAAGAGAGTTTAAAACAGATAGTTTGTTTGGTGGACGCTAAGATTGAAGCAATGGTGGGGTGTGGGGTGGTGAGAAAACTCTGTGAAGGTAATTTGCCATACATGTTATATTTTGTAAATTACAGTGATCTTTGGGCAATAGTAGTATTACCTTTGATTGGTGCAGTATTACTAATTTAGCTGTTAATATGTGTAGTATATTACTCACAAAAGGTTTCTAAATGGTTTTCAAAACTAACAGAATTTTGAAAGACTTTTATTGTAAATTATACCCTAAAGTTACATATGATATGTGGTAACTCGAAGTGAACACGAGGTGTATAAAACAGAACACCACTTGGAGCTGTATAAAACAGAACACCAGCTTGTTATAACGACGGTCATTGCCTGCCAAGCAAGGGTAAATAGATTATACTCATTGTATTTCTTTATTTTAGGTAGTGTGGCTTCATACCAAGTAACTGATGGTGGATTCTCTTGTGTGAAATGGAGACGGAAAGTTGAGTTGTATGGAACAGATGAAACTTCTTCTGTAACTATGACCACTGATGTGCAAGACGAACCATATGTGCTACTCGTGCTTCCATGTGTCGATTTTTTAAGCATAGTGTCAAACAGAGGTGCTGTCACTTGTAATGCATGGGTTGGAGAATTAAAACAAAGTTTTCCAGCGTGTCAGATTTATGTTGTTTGTTTTGGAATGACAAAATATCGCCGCAAAGTGAAAAACAACGCCCAGAAAAACTTTCGACAGCAAGTTTTACAAAATTCGGAAAAAGTTGTGAAAAGTACAAAAAAGAAACCAAATTTTGAACTCACTGACTTTGAAATCGAAGAACTTCTTGTAGAACTGCAATTAACATCTGGTTTTAAAATTATTTTTGTGGAAAGTACAGATGAATTGGTTTTATTGATTCAACAAACAACAAAGTCCGTAGCAGAATCTCCGTATAAACGAATGAAAAGAAACAATGTTCAGTTTATTAATGAAAAAGCTTCTGTTAAGGTAAGGAATAATGTATTTCAGTATTTGTACTTTGTGTGGGTGTAACTTTTTTATCCTTGCATAACAGGGCAATGACTGTCATTATAACATGGGTGTTCTGTTTCATACACTTCCGGCTTGCTTTTGGGTTTCTGTATGGCTGACAATTTGAATGACCAGTTATTAACAAATGGGTTGGGCAATAAACATTAGGCCTTTTACCAAATGCATATCTGCTCTACTTACACTTGTGGCAGCATCGAGTCTTAATTTATAAGCTGGCACGAGGTGGCGGTGTATGAAAAAAAAACACCTATGTTTAACAACTGTCGTTTTTCAACCATGCAAGGATAAATAAGTTACATTTAGACCCAGTATCGTCCGGCGCCATGGTCCAGTGGTTCAGGCGCCTGCATCGAAACCAAAGTGTCCCCGGTTCGGTGCTCGGCAGCGGTACTAACACTGATCGGCGTATGTGTCCTGGGCAAGACACTTAACGGACATTGCTCCAACCCAGCGGTCACTAATGGGTTGTCCAAATTGTAAGCCATATCAAATAAATATCATACACAAAGTTGAAAAGTATGGTAACTCGTAAGCACACGAGGATAAAAAATGGTGCCAACAATACGCGTCTGACTGCGATGCGGTGTCGCGGCACCGCACGCAAAAAGGACTTAAATGGGCTTTTCTGGGTGTTGGGGTAATGGGCCAAATCTGGCCTAAATCCCAGGTCCTTGACAAGGACCTCACCCATAAAGAATAATAATAAAAAAAAAAAAAATACTCAGTATCACCTGATAACACTTTAAACATTGGTCTTGCAGGTTATACACAACATAGTTAGGCCAACAAATATATTTTACTACAAATGATACAAAATGAAGTGTTTGTTAATTTACTTAACAGTTTTGATTGTCAACAAAACCAATTAAGCTTGTTACACAAATAGTCACGGTCGCGATAAGAATTGGTTTCCCTTTCTATAATTTAATTTAAAACAAATTTTTCTTGTAACGCCTGTCATTCACTCTGATTCCTGCTATATTTAAACAGTGTTACCAGATTTATTTATACTAAAACCAGTGTTACACAAAATATCTTGAAATATTTGACTTTTAATTTTTTTTTTAGTTTAAATTTAGTTGTTTTTGCAAACTTCTTTTATAACTAGAGGTGTTGCCATGTTTCTTTTTGATAATTTTTGAGCTGGAAACACCGTTCAGTGGGTAAGTAATTGAACCGTGGGAAAGCAAGCTGTATTGCTCATTCAACTTACAATTGCCGCATATTGGTTGAACAATAGTGTGTGGGATTGAAGTCCTGAGACTGACTGGCTCATAAGTGACCTGTGTGTACCCATAGGTGCAATCGGTTTTGTAAATTTACGGCAAGGCTTACCAAAATATTTTGCAAATTTTTGTTTACTCAAATCTATAAATAAACTTGCAAAGGTCTTGCATTAAATGTAGGATAAAGGATATAGTACAACATCAAATCACAACATGAAGTTGCAGCCACATAAAAAAACAATAATCTCTGACATTTTCGAGATTATAAGAATCCCATTACTATAAGCCCATAAGGCATGTTCAAAATATATTGTTCACCCCAATAAAGTGTCTTAAATATGCCATCGATGATTCGTTACCACAAGAGCTCAATAAAAGAATTATTATACCTATATTAAAGTTTATGCAGTTTTGTCAATCCGGTGTTTAGTTAAAACAGCGCCTTTTTTGTGATAAATTACCCAGAAAGTTACATACATTAGCTTAACTTGTAAGTGGGCATTGGGTGCATAAAACAGAACACATAATGACTGTCCTTACACACCATACAAGGATAAATAAGTTACAACTATTCATTCAAATAAATTATATAAAAAACATAAACAGTGACACAATATCTCTTATTCATAACACAGGTTGATGCAACTACAGGTCAAGGTTCGTACAACGCGTGGAAACAAATGTTGTTACAATTCCATAACCTGAGTCCTGACATGGCGGATGCTATTCTTAAGCAATATCCCAGCCTATCTAGCATCATGTCTGCATATGATGGTTGTAATGCAGCAGAAGGAGAGACACTGTTGGCTGATCTAACCATAAGGCGAGGGGTGGGAACCATACAAAGCACTAGAAGGGTGGGACCAGAGCTTTCTAAGAGGATTTTTAAAATGCTAACGAGCAAAAACGGATCGGAGATTTTATGATTATGGTTTACTGAAAGTTAAGCAGCGTAATAGTTTGTAAAAAGATTTGACAACACTTCGATTTTTGTGTTATATACGTTAATAAATTCATTATTATTTGAATTTCATTAGTAGTTGAATAAATGAACGGATGAAACTTATTTAACTTGTAAACGTGAGGTGTATAAAACAGAAAACCTGTGTTACAACGACTGTCCTTGCCCCACAAAGCGAGAATTTAACACCAAAATGACAGTTATTAAAATACGGATGTTTTGTTTCATTTACTTTGAAAACTGTTTCATAGGATCAATAAATGTAACATAGTTGGGCGGGGGAAAATGGGACACCTTGATAGTGCCGCTTTTAAACACTGATAAGTAAGTCACAGTAGGGTTGTATATGAAAAGGAACTCCCGTGTTATAACGACTATCATTGCCCTGCCATATGGGGATAACTCTTTAAAATTCGCGAGATGAATGACAATGAATACATTTTCATTCAAATGTTGAACTTAAGTTCAGAGTGGGCGAAAACACACGAAATGGCGGGCTATTATGGCCGTATACGATCAATGATCACATTATCTACCCGACGTAACCAAAATAACCAAACTTGGTCTTGGACTTCATCAATTATTAAACGAATCAGTGTTATAAAATCAATAATAAAGGAAACGCTCCAAGCAACGTACATTAAAAACGAAATATGGTCGAGTATTGTTTCCGTTCACTACCTATTCAACGTTGGTAGGAAATAGTTTTCTGCAGTTTGCGGGACAAACGTGGTTGGATTGTTACAACTGACGCCACGCCGATTCGTCTATGTGTCTACGTCTAAAAACAAGCAAAAGGGTTTAGCAACTTTAGTCAAGTAATTTTACCCGTTGTGTGTTTTAATGACTGTCGTTTTGTTGCTAATTCCTTTTTCTTAGTTGTCTTAATAAAACTAACGTTGTCGTATTTGAAGAGGTAAAAATAAATGGCATGCACTTAAACGATAAGTTATTTAAGTAGTTTTAAACTGTATTTTCTTGCTAATTTTTTGTTTGCTACCCTTTCCATCGTTGTTTTAATTAATATAACCTTTCCTATCGTATTCGATGCAAAATACAATGTTTTGTAAGATCAGACTGCAGCTTTCAGGCGAGCCAAAGTTGTGAAGTTTTCCACGGTAGTAACTTGTAAAAAAATCTGCGAATCTAACCCCGATCTAATGCTCATAAAGTTAAACGATTCTTGTGCAAAAAATACAGTAAGGAACTGGTGACGAGTCTTGAACTTGTAACCCCTGGGTTAAAGGTAGGCAGGTCAACCACAACTTAAACATCACATTATATTTTCCAGCTGTATCAAATATATTTAAGCTAGAACATAATAATGAACGAACTAACTTTAAGTGACAACCAAGATACTATGCGAGGAACCTCCGACCATGGCTCCCTCACCAATATGAGCGAGGCAGAGATACTTGAACAAATGATTTCAAGGATTTGTAAAAGAAATGCCAACATAATTACGGAGATGGTGATTTTCACTGTCGCGATCGTGCTCGGGTTGTTTGCAAATGCTGCGGTCGGATTCGTCTGTGGGACCCGGACGGAACCGGAAAACCGAAGCGCTAATCGTTCGAAATGGTAAGTCGTATGTTTGGTTAAAAGTGTAACGTTATAGTTTGATATCCCCCAAATAAAGTTGAGATAATTCGTTATAGCAGCCTAGTTTAAATAAAAACTAGCGTGTACGCGTGTACCCTGTTAAGTGTCTGTATACAAACAAACAGCTTCGAAGTATATTGCATTCGCAACATTGATTAATAAGGTTTCTTTTGTTTGAGAAATAGATCGTGCATGTCTGCCGAATAAGAAGACGTCCCATGTTATAACACGACATTGAGCATGGGGTGTATAAATACACCATGTGTGTCTGATGTATAAGAAGACACTCATGTTATAACTCGACAGCGAGCAATATGATATAACATTCATTCAATTACTTACAGGATGATTCTCCAAATAGTGGTGGCAAACCTTGTGTATTTAATCTTTGCATTAATACACACGATAACGGAACTGATCGGCCATTGGACACTTGGTGCAACGATGTGCAAGTTATTTCGAATGGCAATTGACGCGAGTTGCTTCGTTGTGGCTTGCTCACTTATAGTAGGTTTAATACGGAATTGTTAAAGTACAAATGTATGAACACATTATGCTATAGTTGTAACAAATGCGTATCATTTCTATTATAGTAGGGTGGGGGGAGGTGGGACAACTTTTTCATTCTATTTTCTCGTCCTATTTGGTAGTAAACATAGAACACTAAAAAAGGTTATAAAACCATATCCCCAGGACTACCATTCACCGTTGTTAATTTCTTAAAACACGATCCGTATAATTGCATATTATGTGCTAAAGGTTCCCATCTTTCCCCACCCTACTCTATTGTATATGGGTGAGGTCATACGTCGAAGAAAGTAATGGGACCGTAGCTTTAAGCAAGAGTTGGCGCATTATTCCATTGCAATTCACAATCTTGCAACTGCCAAGTGTATACCGTATGTTTAACCAAGCACTATAATAAAGCGGGACCTATGTCACGCATTAGGCCACAAAATAATGAACCGACTTCGGCCTATACATCTCAGATCCGATATGGCGTATACCTCGCAATAGACTTCACCGATATAGAATAGCAATGTCACCAATATGAAACTGGGATAAATTTCGTAAATCTGGGTCTGGTGTTTTTGCCAATGAAGTTGGACGAACGAAATATCAGCCATTTTTTGTTTGTGTCGCAATTCGTACAATTTGATTCTGTCATTTATATAGTATTGATGTGGGATAAGATGGGATACTAATAGCATCTAAAACCCATATATCCTGATCGTGTTTTTAATTAACAATGCTATTTTATAGTCGTAAGAACATACGGTTAAATAATTTTGTAAATATATTTTACTAACAAATGAATCAATAAAAGGGAATGAAAACATGTCTCATCTTATCCCCCCTACTATATGTTAATATACCATACAACCACATACCCATACATTTAACCTATATATGCGACGCAGTTTTGTTTCCTAACACGCGATTTTAACCTTAGATCGCCAACGTAGACCTCTTGTTCATGAAACTCGGCTCCGCTTTTCAACCACCCAAATTTTTCTCCTGCTCCGGCAAACTACACCGACGCCTCGTCTCCTTGGCAGTTTGGGTGATTTGTATTTGCGTCAGTATCCCGGCCTTTATGTATTCTAACCTCGGTATGTGCAAAGATTGCGTCGTCGTTTACCCCATCACCAAAGACGAAATGTGTGTAATGGTAAGATTTGTTTATAGCTCGACTGTATCTATGATTGCTACTATGATGTCTACTGCCGAGTTGCTGAAGCCATTGCAGTGTGTGGATAAGTGGACATGACGTTTGGTTGCTTTAGTCATTTATATTTCCGTGGGTGGGACCTTGATTAACAAAGATACATACGCGGTAATTCGTAAGCGGGCTAGAAACAAAAAAACGTGTTGTAATAACGTCGTTGCTGACAAGACATAAGATAGGTTTTTTAATTCGTCCCCTATAGTTGCTACTGCCATGCTCAAAGTCGAGTTGCTAAAGCCACTACCGTGTATGAATAAACCCGACTTATACACACTATAACCCATACCTCTAGGTTGGTTTGGACGAAGAAGCTTGCAACAGAGAAAAGTCACTGTTTGATCTCTCTGAGATCAACAACCCATCACAAGAATACGACTATTTTATTCCTGAATATGCTGACCCGGGAAAAGATTCCCTTCTTACGCCATGGGAGGGTAATGATTATGGAGCAGAGGGACCGACATTTATCAATGAAACAGGTGGCGTGGTAAACATTGGACAGCCGACTTCGTGCAAGTAAGTAGTACTGAGTGAATTTGTAAACAGGCGGTGTGAACTTTGGGTAGGACATTGAACCCGAATACCCCCAGTGGCCATTAATTGGTTGTCTGAATTGTAAGCCGTACAGAAATCAATCACCGACAAAATTAAATATCATTGTCAAATTCTGCTATACTATACACACAATAGCCTGTTGGACTTACTTAATGTATAGGCCTATTGCGTATAGTAGTATATAGAGGGGTGGGAAAAGAAGGGACACGTTTTCATCACATTTTCACGTCACATTTGGTAGTAACAAGAGAACATTCAAAGAATTATAAAACCGTATCCTCACGACTCCCATGGACCGTTGTATATTAAAACACCAGAATATTATGTGCTAAATGTTTCTCGTCTCCCCACCCTATTGCATAACGAATGCCAATGGCCCGCCGTGCGAAAATAAATAAGTGACATTGTTTCACCCGCTGCTAATAAATACATCAACAAAAGTTACACAAGTAATAACTCGTAAGCGCAAATGATCCAGCGCTGTCCGTCGCGTAGCGCATGAAACGGTATATGATACCGCGCATGAAATGGAACCCCCGCGTTGTAACTATACTGGCGATGCTCGCCATGCGAGGATGAAAATGTGGTAATTTATAATCATACACTATACTTATAAATACGACCATACCTTACTTTTATATTCCATAGAGCCGACGCAGCCCGATCATATCGCACATCCCTCTACTTGAAGTTTCTCTTCCATTTCTTGCTTCCAGTCATACTGATGATTCTACCGTTCGTAGCTTCGTTCATGGCGAATGAATCGCAGCAGGTAAGCTAAACCACGAACCTTAACTCGGTATCCTATATGATAGATGTTACATGTGGTCCATTATGGGTTGTCCAAATGGTCAGTCGTACATAAAAGCATTCACCCATAAAGTCACACAGGGTGTAACTCGTATGTGTATCATAGTAGATCTGTTTATACCTCGCACGCTTACATGTCTTCTATAATAGACAACCTATAATACCTTTTGGCTGTTTAATGCATACAAGTGGCGTAACTTTGCTATATCTGTCCTGTCTGATACTTTCCACATAATAAAGCAATATTCAATACAAAAAATCATGCATATAAAATGTCTCGAAAGTCAAACACATAAGATCTCACTTCAACTCATAACAAGGCTGTACTGTTTTTATTGGACTGCCTACACACTGCTGCTGATACGAACTAAACTCCAATCTTGAAGCTTCCCTCGCATTACGTTGATTACTGAAGCGCTCGCGGTGCTGCGTATTTTTACGTCATGTCTGCCACAATCTTACGACTGCAGATACAAATGCAAGACACGCATTATCAAAGCTAGTACAAGTTTAGATCTGCACTATATATCTTACTTTTGCTTTGGCTTATCAATTTCATGCATTTTTTAACCGTAACATAAGAAAATGAAGACAATTGTGACATATGGATATAAAAATGGGCTGTAAAGCTGCTTATTAAAACATAAAAACAAAACTGTCTCTAAAAACTGAAAAACCAACACATATTTTATATCCTACAGCCAACACGTGAATCTCGTACTTGGTCAATCACAATTAATGTCACGAACATTCTGTTTATCGTATGTTGGCTACCTGTATTCGCTATAGAGATGGCAAGAGTGAACACGATACCAGCATCTCCTAGTTTCTGTGATGGCCTTCTACTTTACAGTAGATTCTCGATCACTTTTAACCCGGTCTTGTTCCCATTCCTTTACATGTAAGTCCTACTGACCTAGGTAGGTATCGAACCAATAACTCTGTGGAACAGCCATTAAATATAAACTAAATTGATTGTTACTTTAAAAGTAGCAAGGCCTATATATAGATGTACAATGTCCCACAGTAAGACAAATCATGATTGACCTAATTAAAAACTTATTTTCAATAACCAGTGCATATCTTACTTCACTAGGATTCAAACCAGCGTCCCTTAAGCCTTTCTCTAACAATTCCTTCCCTCTCAGGGCAGTCACACCCAACTTCAGCTATCACCTATTCACATCTGCCGCATCAGTGGCATACAGGCTTGCTGAACGCGTCACCCCTTCTAACGATATCAATCTACGCAAGCAAACAACGAAACAACCAGAGGCAAACGAAATTGAACGACAAACGTTGGTGGGACAAGGGCCGGCGCTCCCCGCCACAAAGATTGCCTGAATAACAATTTCAGTGGCTCTAAAGTACAACAGACTATAGTAGGCAGCCAATAAAATAAGCCTAAAGCACCAGCGTTATCCTACATTTCAAACCACTCAAATCGCACTGTTACGCTTTAGTCATGGATTCATTTTCCTCGACTTGATTGGTATCGTGCTTCTACATGCGTCTTTTTCGAAACAGGTGTAACCTGAGCGTAACAAAGTGGTTTGATTGATTGAAAAAAGAGGTGGCTGCAGGCTGGCTACCAGTATATATTTTAAAAATACGCCTCTCGGTTATATGTGTTTGAGCTGTAAGTTAGAGTTTTTACTCTAATTTGAACTGTAAGCCTCTGTATAACCGGTGTAAATATGTAAGTAGAAAACCAGTGATGTCTTTAATATTAAACATAGATGTTTTTACCATGGCCTAGATTCGAACTCTAACCTCTGCCTGTTTATACAGCCTTCCTAATATTTTAGACTTCATATAAACCTCATTTCTATAAAAACTTTACGTTTTTCAAAGTTAATAATGTCTTTTACTTGGATATATCGCCTTACGTGTAACTACCTGCACCTGTGTAAATATCATTGAAAATAAAATCAAAATTTGAGCAATGGACTGACAGAACTAAAGACTATTGAACAGCTGTTAGAAAATATCGTATAAATTGCAACCAAGTATAAGTTACTGTTCCCACCCACGAGGATATAAATGACCAAACCAACCGAAAGTTATGTCTGCTTTTCCAAACATTGCAATACCTTCAGCAACTGTACTTTGGGCATGAAGTTCCCATTGACAACAAAACAATTAAACATAAATATATTGTTGATATTCTTGTAATGTAACAAGTTTGGCGATAAGAGGCACAGCGTAACACTAGGCGGTAAAGTTCAAAACAGTGCAAGCAAAATACATATAAGATGTCGACAATATTTAAACAAAGAATAAATAAACAAAAACAAGATTAACTATACTTGAATGTAGTTGTGCATTTCATTCTGGTAACTTTGACTCAGTCTGGAATATAAAAATTCAAAGTTAGAATTTTACTTTCATATTTCGTGGTATTAACCATAAAACAGAACAACAGCTTTTTATTTGCTATCCGTATAATTTTTATTTTGGTGTAAAAATTGGGGTTACATAAAAGTGAAATAGGACTGACAATTAATAAGCAAAGAGTTATATTTAAGTCGGTTTAACAAAATCCCAATTATTAAATGAAACGAAGAAAAGGGAATTAGCAACAAAAAACTGTTGTCAAAAAAAGCTATGGATAAAAGCAAACCAACAAATATTAGTCGAAATACTTACAGGCATGGATTTTGACACATATTCATGATGATAGCATCAGTTACACTTGTTCCAAGTTGTGATATATTTGAAACAGTGTGAACATAACTTGGTTTGGTTGCTATCTCTTCAAGTTGTTGAAGCTGTGTCTTCGTCCCATCCATTCCAACAACTTGTACCTGTCAATCAAAATCACAGTTATATACAAGTTGATAGGGTTGTATGAATGTAACTTTTTTATCTTCAAATAGTGGGGCAACAACAGTCGTCATAACACATTATGTTTCATACACTTTGAGCCAGCGTACAGGTTGTTACTTATGAAACTCTGTGGGCGATTACTTTAATGTATGGCTAACAATTTGAACAACCCGTAAGGTTACACTGGGTTTGACAAAGTAATATACCCTCTTCCAGTGTATACATCCATGCTGTGCATACCACGGCGGAACCACTATCAACTAATGTTTTAGGCAAACTATCAACTATTGCTTCGTCGCTATATCTTGTCTTTTCGTTTTATTATCTGTCAATCTTCCCTACTGTGATCGAAGAAACAAATACAAGTTTTCATGATATTATTTTTAACCATATCCAATATATTACATACCGTAGCACGTTGCTTTAATAATCCAGCTGATGCTGTAACATTATCATCGCTACTACCATCGGTGAATAGAATAACGTGGTCACGCACATTTGGTCTGTTTGTATCAACCAACAAACTGTCTGTAGCAAGATGTTCCAATGTTTGCCCGATGTTAGAACCTGGATATAATAATAAATGTTAAGCATAAACGTTTTTATTGTAGATAATTTAACGTGTAGATAACAAGGCACACTTGATTGATAACTTAAGATTAAACCAGAGTTGCCCTTATTAACCCCAAATCTGTGCCTTTAGCACATAATATCGAAATATTCCTGTTTTGAACAATTAACAATGGTATATGGAAGTTGTGAGAATACGGTTTTATAATTCTTTAAATGTTCTTTTTTTTTACTACCAAATGGAAGGACGAAAAAATAGAATAAAAATGAATCCTATCTACCCCAACCCTATCATAATGTAGAATAGATATTTAGTCACGTTTTTTAAACTTATTTATGCGGTATCAGAAAACAATTAATTCACACAACCCACCGTATCCCCCGTATGGCAAGAACTTCACAGCTCTTGATAATTCCTCGACGTTTCGATATCTACCGAGTGATACTTCTCCTATGACATCAACGTTTCTATGGTAACGAAGCAAACCAACCAAAGTTGTTGAGTCATCAATGCTGAATCGGCGAATTAACTGAAAGTTGAAGGTAATCATTTGAATCATATTAATGTTTATGAACGAAACTGGTAGATAATGTAGAATAATTATATGCAAACATTAACGCCGCATCAAATAAATTTCAATTTTGGCAGCAACCACAGAGGATATATGGCTTGGCCACTGCATGTGTATATATAATCTATAGATTGTGGCAATATATGGAGTTAGTAAGGGTTTTCACAACCCTTGCTCTTAAACCCCACAATACACACATCGCTATGCATATAAATAAAAACATGATGATAACTTACTGTTTCTACGAAGGCAAGTAATCGGTTCCAGTCATCACTTTCACCACTAGTGCTGCTCTCGAGCACAATATACAAATCTACCTTGGTACGGGTCGGACATGATTCTGTGAATTCATTGTTGTTAATAATATGCATTATAACTATTGTAACATTTAATTTAAGCGTCTTTTAAAAACAGTTATAAAAAATATAAAAAAAACTATAAAAAAGTATTGTTTTTGTACTAGTTACATAAACTGTTTATATAAAAGTTGCCTGGGTTTTGGGGTAATGGGCCAAATCTGGCATAAGTCTCAGGTCCTTGACAAGGACCTCACCAACATAGAATATTTAACATGTTACCTGCACAACATGGAGGGGTGCCTCCCCACCTTCCGTTTGATTGACAGGTCATAACATGAGACCCATGATGGGTTATTGGGTTGGTAAGAGTACCGGGGTTGCATTGAAAGCTGGAGAAAATGTCGGGTTAATATTGGGTTGTATATAACATATTTTTTATTTATCTTTTGAAGGCGATAGCAAATTCATATTGTTTAAAAAAGGAAAAAGGGGAATTAACAGCAAAACAGCAGTTGTTGATTTGCTACAGATACAAAATAGTGTAGGTTAATTTTACAATTTTTACACAACACTTTAAAATATTTTGTAAATTATTGTTAGTTAGTGAAAGTTTTATAATATAACACATCAACAGTTTAGATATCCAAAACTAACTGGACTGTTTAATATAAGTATATCATAATATTAAGCGCATTAAATATATTAATGATAATATATTGAATATTAACCTGCATTGTGAATGGTGGTAATTTGAATTGGTGCACGTCACTTGTCCGTTATCAATATGGTTGAATATGACATCACAATGGCCCCTACAGTATGGCGCTTGGTTTGTCCATTGACCATTTGAACCACATATGGTTGTGGTATGGTTGCCATCAAGCTGGTGTAGTTGGTTGCATGTGAAGTTACATTCCGACCCCATTTCATTATGGATGTCTCTATTACACTGGTAGCCACCATTAGCAATGTGTAAGGGTGGGCACTGTAAACCTGGGGTGAGAGATGGGTTTAAGATAAGTCAAATAAAGTAAAACACGTTTGAAAATGTAGACCAACGGTGTCAGCTTAAACCATATGCCATCTTATTATGTGATGAGAACATATTATACACACATTATAAAAGCAGCAACTTGTTACTTTAATATTTGATAAACTGATTTTTTAGATAAAGCAAGTATTACACCATTATGCTTGTAAAACTGTTCAGTTGTAACTTACGTTTGCATTGTGGCTTCACAGAACTCCATTGTCCATTATTGTTACACGTCACTTGACTTTGACCATCAAGTTGATACCCATCATCACAGGTGTATGTTGTAACTGACCTGTGGTTGGTATATATATTAATGCCTATAGTACTGTGGAGTAAGATGATTTCCCATGTTTCCTAATCGTGTTTTAACAAGTAACAATGCTCTTTAATGTCAAGGGGATACGGGATATGAGATATATTATTTAAAATATTCTTTGTTAATTACCAAATTGAATTATAAAGGAGAATAAAAACCTTCACCATTTTACCCCAACTTACTATATGTTGTGACAATGCAATCATAATACATGGATTAATTAACAATAAGTTATTTTAACATAAATATTTACCCTGGAATGTTAGAGTTCGATTGAACGGCGTTTCCGTGTTCAATGTTTTGAAATGTGGCGTTGCAGGAAATAACTAGAAGATTAATTTTTGTTAATGTTAAGTGACTTATCCATGGTTGCCACAGTCTAGTAGTACATGAATGTAACTTATTTACCTTCAAGTGTTGGTGCAATGTATTTTACACCTGTGTGTTGCTTTTACAGGGGTGTTCTGTTTCATACACCTCATGCCCGCTTACGAGGCATAGCACTAGACTAACAGACACAAACATTAATGGTTAATTTACCTTCACATGAGGGGACCTGATTGGTCCATTGAAGACCCGCGTTACACCTCGTTGCGATCGATCCAGACAAACGGTAACCACGAGAACATCGGAAACGACAAACAGAACGAAACTTGAACCGGTTGTTACAATCCATGGTTGCGTGTGTGGGCGTGGTAAGGGCGGGGCATGATTGACCTGGGTTGGATGGTATAATTAACACTGTGTGGATAATAATTATATTGACATAATGGAGTTTGATTTATTCTATGTGGGTGAAGTTCTACAATGTCAAAGGGCATAAAACCTAGGATGTAGGCCTGAATTACACAAGCACTCAGGGTGCTACAACATAGACCTCTTATATATATATAAGTATCTTTGGGTTATGGACTTCACCTGGCAAGTTTTGCCATAGCATATAACTTATAATCAAAAAATTAACAAAACAATATCAATTAATGTTAACTTACGTAGACATGTTCCCAAAGGTGTTGACCAACTTAGTATTCCATTTACTTCGGTACAGTTACTTTCGCTTGCACCAACCAAAGTTGATGTTAAGTCACAGTTGAGACGACACAAGTTATTCTCACACTGGATGGTCCCGTATGGAATGTGCTGTAACATAAAAAAATTATGATAAATATTAAAAATTGTATTTAACAAATAGCAACATTTATTGCTACATACATAAAGATGGGTACACATTTTTCTAATTGTTTTATACTTTTGGAAAAAACAGGCGAAATATAAATTGTCATGTCATATTACAGCTATATCCCCATTTGTGTGAACAAATCTGTGAATGAATAATATCAACAATTGACACCACTTACACTAGATGCACATGTTCGCCGAAGCATGCACGCAGGTTGCACCATCAAGTCCCATTCCTTTGTATCCCCACAATGAGCAATGTTTGTTGCTTGGTTTAATTCATATCCATTGTTACATAAGAATTCACATTCAGATTGGAAATAGTTTGAATTGTTGCATAACACACGTCCATTGTTCAAGGTAAGGAATGAAGCAGAACATGTTTTCTCTGAAAAAAAAAATTCATTTAATAATAAACTAGATGAACCTCGAGCTCTATTTCAAATGAACAGCATTGTCAAGACATTTAAATCAATTAAAAATAACGAGTAATCAGTTTTAAATTTTTTTTTTTAAAGTTTATTTCCCTACAGTATTTGTTGCTAAGCAACTAACCATGTGACTTACTTGTGCACTGAGGCGCGGAGCCCAGCCATTGTCCATCACCCATGCAGCTTATGACATCATAATCACCCAATGCTTCGTAACCATGGTCACAACCACTGAAGGAACATATAGAAGCAAACTTGTGACCATCGGAGCAAGTGAGGTGGGTGTTGGGTATGGAAGGGGTTGGGCATGTCAGTTCTATGTAATACAAAGTAATGAATGGGCAACAGGAATCTTGACATTATATGTTGCTAGATAAAACAAAGTCCAAAATTTTCTAAAATTTCTTGAATCACGATTTTTACCAAAAGTGCTATTAAAAATGATACTTGTGGTATATTATTCTCAGTAAAAAAAAAATTATTATGCTTTTTTATTATTCTAGAATAGTTAAAAAAAGATGCTGGTAGAAAAAGCTTTTACATTTAACTAGTTTCACTCCCTTACTTTGACAAGTTGCAAGCTGTGGCCACCATTGTCCTGTGACATCACAATTAACAATGACCGATTGTGACGATGGTTGGTATCCATTGTCGCATAACAATGCACATCGTGAGCCATATGTGGAACTTTCACTACAGTTAAGTCGACCATTCATAACATTCTGCAACAAATATGATGTTATCAAAACTTTAACTTAGTAATAGGGAAATTTCTATGCAAGAAATATGATTGTAAATAAAATAAAATCATTTAAGCAATTTTCAATAAAAAAGTAAACGGTTATTATTTTTTATATGAAGGCCAAAAACTAAAGAAAGGTAAAAAAGTTTTACATCAATTTAAAGATAAAAACAATGCACAGACCACGAAAACGCACTTACCATGGTAGGACAGGTAACACGGACACACTGAGGTGTGAATACAAAATCCCAAGTTCCGTTCGCCAAGCAGGTAGATGCAAGTGTTGTGACATCATAATCACCATTATGATGTATTGTGAACCCAGGATCGCAAACAAACACGCATTGTGATTCATATTTGTTCCCATTGTCACAAGACACTTGACCATTTTCGATGTGTCTTATTGGTTCAGCGGGACAATTGATCTCTGTGATGTAATAATGACAATTAAACTCTGATTATGATGTAATATACCAGCGCCATGGTTCAGTGAACACTTGTATTGTAACTGAATGATACCAGGTTCAATACTCGATACTGTTGGCATATGTGGGCAAGATATCTTACAGTCATTGCAACCTAGTGGTCAGTTATGGCCCAACTCTGGCCCAAATCTCAGATCCCATAGTGTAAAATGCTGTAGGACCTCGCCCATATAAAAAGTGGAATAATGTAATATACTGGATATTTAAAACAAACTTGACTTCATTGATCCTTGCCACAATATACTTACTTTGACATGTTGGTGTATTGCCCACCCAACTCCCATCAGCCTGACACACCATGTTGTAAGGGGTGGGATCCTCAAGGGTGTAGCCTTCTATGCAATCAAACACACATATGGATTGAAAGTGTGCACCGTCTGTGCATCGTAGGGTGGTGTGTGGGACATCTAATCGCAAGCATTCAATCTCTGTGTTCAAGTTATTGGTTAGTTTGTATTTTACCTAAAGTAAGTGGCTTGGACAAGACATGCATGGTACAAGCCTCACATCAGTGACTGCATTATAGTACTGTACAGTAAGATGAATACCATTATTACATAAAATCCCATATTTCCTAATCATGTTTTTACCAACTAACAATGTTATTTTAGAATGGTGGGTCGATAAAAGAAAGTGAAACATGGACAATCCTACCCCAACCTATTATACGTTTAAGGAAATATATTTTTAAAACCTGGGCAAGATTTCAAGTCACACCAAAGTACAACATAGAACCTCACCGATGTTAAAAAAACACCTTATTATATTCAAACAACTCACTTGAGCAAAGCCCAATCCCATTGCTCCACACTCCTGACTCCAAACAATTAGTTCCTGGTTCTCCACTCATCTCGTACCCATCGTAACATCTTAGCAAACATCGAGACCCGAACTTATTTTCATCAGTACATGTGACATCACCGAACACCAATGCCTATGAAGATAACAAAAAGTTAGTTTACCATCTTGTGTTTAATGCCTGGTTTAGTTGAGATAAAAGTTTGACGCCTATATATGCGCCTGTGATAAAATTTGACACCTATAAAATATATAACCTCGCTACCTCTTGAATGCTTGTATCATTGGCAGGGCATCGGTTGTTGTCGCAGGTTGGTGTTGGATTATTCCACATCTTAGTATGCATGCACTCTGCTGTATCAACCTGTCCCTGTATCATGTGATACCCGACGTCACAGTGGTAGCTGCATCGTGATTGGTAGATATTGGAATCAGAACAAACCACTGAACCGTGACTGATGGTCATGTGACTAGATGGGCACATAATTTCTGAAAGAAAAGATTTTTAGGTAAATTTTAAATATTTTAAGAATTTTTTTAAAACGGCAACAATTGTAAATATAGATTATCACAGCAATAGCTGCATACAATTTTAATTTGAGTGGCAACCAAAGCTCTGTAAACATGAGGTTCAGTAATAATTTTTTTCATTATTTAATTCTTACTTCTACATTCTGGTACTTCCCCACACCAGGTACCATCAGCACGACATTGTATTCCTTTGATGACATCATAATCATCCTCAGGGTCAACGACCTCATACCCGATGTCGCATGTAACTTTGCATCGAGATTTAAACAAATTATCCTCGGAACAAGATATTTGTCCATTAGTGGGAGCCATCAGTGGTGGACATTGGATTTCTATATGGATAAGGTAAATATATTATAAATATTTTAAGATGTTTAGAAATAAAAAGGGTTCAGGTATTGATGCTAACCAGGGTCACTTTCAATATCGTTTATAATTGGACAACATATTTATCTCCAGGATTCTATACTGAAGCATGAATGTGTTACTCACATAAATCTGTCTGTTAATAAATAAGTCCACAGTGACTTTCTGAACACTATGTATCATAAAACACCCCAATAATATAAAAAAACCAACACTTACTTTCACATGAGGATAACACAGGCATCCACTCCAACGAGGATCCACAACTTGTAACATTATTATCTCCACCAAGCTCATATCCTTTGTTACATTGTAGTGAGCATTGTGATTGAAACAATGCATTATTTGTGCAAGTGATTACACCATGAGGCTCACTCTGTGATGTCATAGTTGATATTATTTTTAATGGTTGTAATGTAGAGTTATTGTAAATTAACCCTTAGAAAACTTTTTGTAGCTTAGAAAATAAGTTTCACAAAAAAATACGCTAATAAAAATAAGGATATTAACTTTGCATTTTTAACAATAGTCTTCTCTTAGTTATTTTTATTTAAATCCCAAACATGGTAACTTCTAAGCGAGCACGAGGTGCATGAAATACAACAGCTGTGTTATAACAGCTGTCGTTGTCCCGCAACGTGAGAATGAAAAGGTCGCATTTATCCACTAAATTGTTACAAATTCAAGGCAAGTATAAATGCCTCACCTGTTGTATTTGTGTTGTGTTTGGTGAACACATTATCCTTGTACATTGTGGTTCTTCATTGACATCCCATACACCTTCGCTACCACATGTTATAACCTCACTGTGTTGATTGTTTGAATTACTGGGTTGTACAAGACGATAGCCATCATCGCATACATATAAACATTGTGACATATAGTTGTTATTGTCGGTGCAGTTTTGGATTCCATTATTGAATGATGACCACAATGGACATTGTTTCTCTGTGAATGAAATGTGTTTGGTTAAGCTCAAAGTGACAAATAGCACAATTCTGCCACTCTTGATACCAGGCTTAATTTAACCCAATTAAAAATTCAGATTTCTAGTTTACCAACGTTATTTTTATTACAGTGTAGATTTAATACATAAATGCATCAAATATGAATACTCACTTTGACATTGTGGCTGTGTTGGTAGAGTCCATGTTGTATCCGCTGTGCATCGAGTTGAAATGTTGACTGGAATAGCTTGGTTGGATGTAATGAATTGGTAACCTTCATTACATTGGTATGTACATGTAGATGCAAAGTCGTGATCAGAGGTACATGTGATGTCTCCATGGTTGGGTGGGGTGAGTGAGCTGCATTCAATATCTGTGGCCAACATGTATTTATTTAGTGGAATAATATATAATGTTACAGTTAATGATCTGAGTTAAATAAGAAAGGCACCTTTATCGATGTTATATTAACACAACCCAAATTCCCGTTACATCTTTGTATATCACTGAATGCATAAATCACCTTTTTTTCTCTGATATTGTGGGTTAACAAATGTTTTTATGTGGGTTAACAAATGGGTTACAAAGTATGTGACTTTGTGTGTGTAGTTAAATCAACTATAACAAAGCTCACTTACTTTCACAGTATCCAATAAACCCGCTCCACGCTCCAGCACTTGTACATGTGATCACATTCTGACCAATCACATGATGTCCATCACGACACGTGATTCGACAAACGGACCCAGCACGGTTCGCATCACTACAATCAACCATCCCTGTCTCCATGGCCTGCCATAACAACGTAAACTTTAGTTTTGTCTTCGAATACAATTGCGAGACCAAATTACTTAAAAACAGAGAAGGGCATTAATAAAAAAAACAGTTGTTAAAATCTGTGTTTGACAACATAAACTCGTTCAATACAATTACTGTTAACCCATATATATAACCTTCTAACCACAGCCACCCCACACTCCATAACTTACAGCAACAAACGCTTCATCTTCGTGCGAACAAGTCTTCTTTTCACAAATAGGAACTTCCTCTGTCCATTCACCAAAGTACTGGCATTGTGATGTCACATGCGCTTCTGTGATGTAACTACCGAACACCTGGTACCCCTCATTACACTGGTAAGTACACACAGATTGGAAAAGGTTTCCTTCTGTACAATTTACGGTACCAAACTGAACGCTGTTGTGATCATCGGGACAACTAATCTCTGTAATGTAATAGGGGAATTAATTATTGTTCAATATACCATTGTTACATAATAGAGATGAAATACGTTTTAGCTTGGAAGATAAAACGTGTTTTAATTGCTTTTTATTTAAAAGCTAATATAAATATTCTAATTCATATAATACAGTTTTGGATAATTGTGGATGTAACATAAAATGACCAAAAGTTTTGAAGATAGTTTTAGAATTGTATACACTTGACGCTAACAGCATATGTAAATATAAAACAGTTGTTTGTTTACTTACTATGGCAAGAAGGCAGTTGGTTTGAATATGTTCCGTTGGCTTGGCAGGTTGTAGAATGCTCACCAGCACGATAATACCCAGGTGTGCATGTGAACTCACAAGTGGATTCATATTTATCTTGGTTGGAACATACCATAGTGGAGTTGGTGGGTGGGGTGAGAACGCCACAACTTATACCTGCGTGTGGTAAGTATAAACGTTAAATATATATATATATATATGGGTGATGTTCTATGGCAGGGCATGCCAGAGGCACAGAACTTAGGAAGATTTGGTCCATTACCAAAATGGTATTGGTTCTGAACCTTTAAGGCTTGTGGGTGGTGCGTATAGTATTCAATTCTTTATCACCATATTAATTGCAACTGAATTGAGCTATAATAACAGTTTGTCAATGTTTTAAAGTGGGAATAAAAGGGTCTACATATTTAAAATTTTCTTGCAATATTTTAAATGTATATATTTTAACTTTTTTTATAAATTTTATAAGATATCTATCTTACGTTGGCAATATCCCATAGTTCCGCTCCACTGAGCAGTATGTGTGCATGTAATCTCACTGTTGCCTTCTGTGACCTCATAACCAGGGGGACAATCAAGGGAACATTGGGATTCATAAAGATTTTCTTCGGAGCAAACAACTTCACCGATCAGTGATGCCTGGATGGGGAAGGGTTGGTGTTAATAAGGGGTGGACTTATACTATATTCCATGTTGTATTGCAGACAGATCAGGCATTATTGCAATATTGCATGCCTGTTAAGATATTATTGCAGGCATGACAGGAAGCCTAGGGTTTAGGTCACAGTCTGTGTGTTACCTTGAAATAATAGGTAAATAACATAATAATAATAAATTATAAAGCATAAAAAAAGGTTTTTTTAGTTTTATATGGGAGTTATACATAGTATTTAATCAGCAGACCAGGAGCATGAGGTTAGCTGATTAAAGTATTGGCACTATGTTAAGTTTACCTTTACAATATCTGCGCTGTTCATTGGGCATTTCTTCTTCATACATGTTGGTTTCTGATTGGTCCACATCATTTGATCCGTGCATTCTGATTGGTTAGAATCTGTGCTTGACATTTCGTAACCTTGGTTACATTGGTATGTACACACTGATTCAAACTTGTTGGTGATTGTACATGATGAGGACCCATGGGTAAGTGTGAGGTGGCTGGATGGGCAACTGATACCTGGGATAGTGGTGATATCGTATGTTTAGTTGTGATGTAGAACTTATTAAATAAAAACAAATGTAATTAAAATCAAACAAGAAAACAAAACTTATTTACAATTCTTTTTATTTTTTATTTATTTGTCGTTTTTATTAAAACTGCAGCCACGATATTTAAAAAATCTGGCATGAAATATTTAAGATATATACATAATACACAATTATAAACGATATATATATAGTATACATATACACAATTATACATCATACACAAATGCATTATACATATATAAATACTTACGTTGACATGTAGGTGAGACATTGGTCCAAGTTTTATCCGCTTGACACAAAGTTGTTGCGCTTCCCACGACCTCATACCCAGCATGGCACTCAAACTCACATTCAGAAAGGTACTTGCTATTTTCACTGCAACTGATGCGGCCATTCACGGGATCAATGAGCACAGGGCATTCAATCTCTGTGAATATAGTGGTTAGGATTATAATAATATATTGGTATTTATGAATTATTATAAATAGTAGCGAAATTTATATCCTATCAATATAGAAAGACAATATTAAACACTGTGTTAAGCTAAACAAATTATAAAACACCACAAGAGTTATAAACGAAGAGTTAAATTACAAAAGGTTGTTATGGTCTGATATATGTGTTTAAAACAATATTCGTTAAACATTTATTTCGAATTTAAAATATTATTAATAATTAAATAGAACAGGGAAATTAAAAAAAAGATAGTTTGTAAGTTATAAACACTTGATCGTACAATAGAAATATTAAATAAAAATGTAAAGATAGTATGAGCAGCTTACTGATACAATATCCAATTGTAGCCTCCCAAACACCATCTTCATTGCATCTTGTTTCATTCAACCCTCCATCTATCAGTCGATACCCAATGTCGCATTGTAATGAACATACAGAGTTAAATATGTGGCCGTCGGTGCAAGTTAGCTGCCCGTTTCTCTCAGCCTGTGGTGGGATACAGGGTTAATGTGTAAATAGGCAGACATGATTTTTGGTTGGTTTGGTTTTTTATATCCTAGTGGTGGGACTTTGAGTGACTTATTTATGGTTGCCACTCCCATGCCCACAGTCAAGTTGCTGAGCTCATTGCAGTGTGTGGATAAACATACATGACTTTTGGTTGGTTTAGCCATTTTTAAACTTGTAGGAAGGAATTTGAGTGATTTATCTATGGTTGCCACACCAGTCGATTTTTAGCTATCATAATGTGTGGAAAAGGAGACATAACCTATGACAACTGCTATAATATCAATACAATTACCCACCTTGATTAGGTCGGTGTCGTTTGATGAGCAAACCTTCTTCTCGCAAGTTACTTTTTCCCCACTCCATGTTTGGTCATCCATGCATGTAACCGTGGTAACACCCTGTGTGACCTCATAACCAGGTATACACTCGTATCCACACACTGATTCAAACAAGTTGCTTTCACTACAGACAGTTGTAGCATGGGTAGCTGTGAGATGGGTGGTTGGACAACGAGTTTCTGAAAGAAAAGATTTTGTTCATTTATTTTTAAAGAATGTTATTGCACACCATCTGTAGTGTCCACCTATGCTCACTGTCGAGTTTTATGTTTATTCTATGTGTGGAAAATGTTTAATACACAAATATTGCACACTATACATACATGGTGACTTTATACACCTCATGCTCTGCCAATTTCTTAATTAAAAACTTAAGTTAAAGTTTTCTTTTTTTTCTAAAGTAAGCTTAAAAAAACTTTAAACTTACTTTGACAGACAGGAGCTTCATTATTGAACGTTCGGTTGTGTTGGCATTGTGATGTCACTTCCCCAATTATTTCATACCCAGCATCACAATGGAATAAACAGTTAGATTGATATCTGTTTGCATCAGAGCAAGTCACACCCCCGTTAATGGGTGGGGTGAATGGGGGGCATTCAATCTCTGTGAAAATTTAAGTGTTAAGATTTTTAACATTCGTTGTGACATTTAATTGATTATAAAATCAAGAGTGAGTATAATAGTCAGCTAACATTTAAGAATCTTGTGTTTTACGGGACACCATTGTTACAATAGTCAAACTTAGAAATTATTGCATTATCCCAACCTATGTTTCTTCTATCTATTATTCTACTGTAACTGCTTTGTTATTTAATAAAAACTAAACCATTGGGGACTACTGGGATAAAATGTCACATCAGTGAGCCTTGAACCTGGTATATTTACACTTACTTCTGCAGACCCCAAAGTTTTCACTCCAGGTTTGGTCAGCCAAGCAGACAGTGTTTCCAGATCCTGTTTTTTCGTACCCAATGTTACAAGTAAGAGTACACTGTGATTGGTAGCGCATGTCATCACTGCAGTCTATGCTGCCATGATCAAGTGCCTGGTAGGGAAAACAAGAATAAATATAAATTATTTATGGCAGGCCAATGACAGTCCTTATAACCGGTGTTCTATTTTATAAACCACTTACAAGTTACCACATATGTTTTCTAGCTATAACACGGAAGGTCTGTTTCATTAATCTTATACTACTTTGCGATAATTCATATACAGCAACTCACATTGACTAAAGTAGGGTCTGCATGTGAACACAACTTCTTCACACACACTGGTTTGTTCAATACATTCCATTGATAGTCGATCTGGCATCTTGTGGTGGGTGAACTATCCTCTGTAAGCTGGTATCCATCATCACATGTGTGTTCACAATGGGAATCAAACCGGTTCGAATCCGAACAGACAACGTTCCCATTAGCGAGTGTGGTGAATTCAATTGGACAAAGTATTTCTGGAATAAAGGAACATATTAAGTATGCTTAAAGTCGTGTATGGACACATGCATTTTTACATTAGGTTCATATCCATGTTTTAGTATATTGTAATTGGCGTGAGTGAGGTCTTACATTATGTAACACATGGAACTTGGGATTCAGGACAGAGTTGACCCATTACTCTAAGACCCAGGGTGTTACAATCTAATAATGTGTTAAAGCAACATATGGTAAATGTCTGCACAAAGACACATACTACTACAATGGTAACAGTATTGAGCATCAAACCCTGTATCCTACGGGTACAAACAAGCGCCAAACAACTAAACTGATACATCATATACACAATATACATACTATTACTAACCTCTGCAGGTTGGAGCATCTTGCGTGAATGTCCTGTTTGATTGACAAGTGGATGATGCGGCTCCGATTCTTTCATAACCCCGGTCACACGAGAACGAACACACAGACTCAAATTTATTTTCGTCGGTACATGTCATACTGCCATCTTGTGGTTGACTTAGTGCAGGACATCGGACCTCTGTTACGTTATAGTAGGGTTATGGCAGGGCATAGTCTTTATAACTCAGATGTTTTGTTTCATACACTTTGTCCTTCTTACGAGTTACCATGTATGTAACGTAGTTGATTATTTTTTTCGAACTTTTTTTGAACATGACATCATATATAAGTCGTTGTTAATTTTCTTGTGGGGATACTAAAGTTTTTGAACCTGGGATTTAGGTCAGATTTTGCCCATTAGCCCAAGTGTAATAACTAAATTTGGCTTATTACCCAAAAATAATAAACTTACTGTTGCAATGGCCAATGGTAGGTGCCCAGTCAGCTGATGCTGTACATTGTGTAGATAAAGATCCAACCAAGACATATCCTTCATTACATGTAACACTACAATGTGATCCATACCATGAAGACTCGGTGCATACAACATTGCCATTCAACTTTGCCTGTGAGGGGTAGGGGTTATTGTGGGTATGTATGCTTACAATGGTGACTGGCAAAAATCATTACTTAGAATATTCTGTTACTTCTACTATCAAGCATAATGAAATAATGTAAATTTTCTGAAGTCTTGCTAGATAAAAAACACATAGTTTTTGTAGCAGATGGTCCAATAAAAGGATATTTATATTACTTGGAATATTATCAGTGTAAATATAAATATATTTTAAAAAACAGCTCCTTTAAAAAACAGTGGTAACTTTTATGGTGCCTTTTAATTTAAAACTCGAAAAATAGTAATTGTTACAAACAAAAAAGCTTTTTAATTACTTTTTGTAATGTTTAATAAAACAATAAAATAAAAGACTTAGGATTGTTGACATCTAACCATGTATGTTATTCTCACCCTTGTAATTGCGCCGTCATGCATGGAACATTGCTTTCGTTTACAATACGGCAACCTTCCATTCCATGTTCTATCTGCTGTGCAAGTTAATACTGCAGTATCTGGGCTATCCTCTGTGTTAGATGTTGGTGAGTCTGTCATCTCATAGCCAGGGTTGCAAACGTAGACGCACCGGGATTCGAACCTGGAACCATCTGTACAATCTGCTGCTCCATTCATAAGAGTAGTGTGACTGGTAGGGCATTCAATTTCTAGAAAAAGCGTTTGAAATTAAAGTTGGTGATATTCATTTAATAAAGGATGTTGTTTAAATTGAAAACTGAGGCTTTTTCCATAATGATATTTAAGATAATATTGTCTAAATACATGAATAAGAGGAATTAACTGTAAAATAACAGTCATTTAAAGAATGCATTGAGTATTGTGTACATTTTAATCTAATATGTATAAAGCCAGTATCATGAGCATAGAGCATTGTATATATTAAGTATTAGCAACACACATCATATGTTTTTTCATATACATTGAGTATTCATATACATTGAGTATTCATACATATTGAGTATTATAACATTTCCTCACTTTGACAACTTGGTTTAGGATGAGAGAATGAAGTATTTGCCAAACAAGTGGAGGTTGCTGAACCAACCAAGTCGTATCCAGCAGAGCATTGAAACGAACAAACAGATTCAAATAAATTATCCTCGCTACAGTTCATTCTTCCATTGTGAAGTTCATCAAATTCATTGCATCGGATTTCTATGTTTGATGTATACCAGTTTGAAATAAAACTTAAAAAACTTGTAAAATATAAGCGCAATGTGTACTGGAATAATGAGACTATTAGATCCTGATATTTTTTAAGCAAATTATGTTTCAACTATATAAGTGTTATTCATCATAATCAATTCATTTTTAAAATTCTGTTTAAACTATGTTAAACTGTTGGTGTCTCTAATAGTTAAATATTGTAATCTGTAGAATCTTATTTATCAATTACATTATGCCCATCAAGTATTAGAAGCAACAAAATAATTATTTATTAACAACCCAATAAAGTAATCAACAAAAAAATTTCCCTAATTAACCCTCACTTTGACATGTTCCCATCGCCGCTGACCATTGTCTTGTTGACCCACACTGTACTGAGGGACTTCCCCCGGTGACCTCATACCCATTATGACATCGTAGTGTACAGGATGACATAAACAACTGACTGTCTGTACATTCAACTTCACCATTTGATCGAGCCTGAATAAACAAAGTAAGTGGTGAATATAATGCAAAAGTAAAACACACATCAGCATGTATAGAAAATACAGAACAAAACACTGCATGCACTATACACATACAAAGGTGTAGGTTTAGTAAAACACATACACATCCCCCCACCTGTCTCATTTCATCCTCGCTCGGCTCACACGAATGTTTAACACACGATGGAGCTTCAGAGTCCCACTCCCCAGTTGCCAAACACCGACTAACAACTGTTTCAAATGTTGCTGGTGCCTCGATGCCTGTTATAATCGCTCTAACTCGCGATTTACGCAACCCTCCTAAACTGTTGGCTTCATCGAATTCATACCCAGCGTTGCATGAAGCAGAACAATCAGAAGCGTAATAATTATCCATTGTGCATGTAACAATACCGTTTGCAATCGCGGTACGAGACTCATTACATTGGATTCCTGTGAAAAATTTAGGCTAAGTCAAATCTATTACAAAAAAATATTGGGACATTGAAAAATGTGTTGGCAAAATTTTTGATAGAAGAGCCCAAAATATTAGTAAAAAAATATTAAAACTAACAAAGTTTATTTAAGTTTGTAAACTTACGTTGACAAGTAGGAGATGGCGCGCTCCATGTACGATCAGCTTGACACAATAATGTTGCAACCCCAACCATATTATAACCTTCATTACATGTATATTGGCAAGTGGATTCGTATCTGTTGGTATCGTTGCAAGATATTGCCCCATCGTGTGGTGGGAGGGTGGAGGGACATCTGATTTCTATGGTGGGTGGGAAGGAATAAATTCAAATTTAGGATTTTAGGTAAAAATTGCAACGAGATTGTTGAGTTTAAACTGTTGGTGTTGTTGACTGTTTAGAAAATGTTTCGTTTTTAACCTCTAACCCTTAACTGCAAAGATTCTCAAATTTTAATAATCGACATTGAATACCTGCATTAAATTTAACTTCGAAATACCTTGTAAAGTAGCTTCCTCATGCAAGCGTAACCATATATAGCACAAATAAAAAACTTAAATATTCCAACATAACTTACTTTCACATTGGCCCAAGTCATGTGACCATGTTTGTGTGCTCAAACACCGTGACCGTATTTGGCCAATCAGCTCGTAGCCGGCATCACACGACATCGTGCACGTAGAATCAAATAAATCGGAATCCGTGCAAGTTATTTGGCTGTTAGGTCGAACCTGGGTGATTAAGAATTGGATGTTGGGTTGTGTGTATGAGGCCTTTAAACTAAATACATATTTTACAAAATAACTGCAAAACATGATTGAATCTCAAATGGTCAGTCCGAAGCATTTTAACTAAATAATGAAATGTAAGGATTAAAAAATGTTGTTTGGTACCTAAGGTCTATAGCAGTTAGCCACCAAACCCTAACCCTCAAAATTTCTATTTTTTATGAAATATTGCCATGAACTGTTGGAAATTCATATTATTAATGGAAAAGAGCTAAACAATGAATGAGATATGATACAAGACTTACACAAGGAATATCACAACCCAATTTTCTCGTATCCCATATAGCAGCTTATTTAGTATAAAAACGTAGTGTGTCATACAGCAATGGCAGACGAAACGTCAGAAAATGCACTACCTTTTCATACCAGATAATTTGCTGAAAGAATATTTATAATATGCTACACACTAAAACATTAACTTACAGAATGAACATCAGTAAAAGTTGGTAAACATTGTTTCTTCTCGCACGACGGCGCTGGCAACGACCATGTTCCATCCTCCATGCAGGTTGCTATGGGGAAAAGTAGAAGCCCAAATGGAAGTAATGTTTCTTGAGGTGAAGCTACGAACTGATATCCAACATTGCATGCGTAGTGGCAGTCTGAGTTGTAGAAGTTTGCGTCCGAACACATAGTAACTCCATTGTCAATGTGAGTGAGTTCCTCTGGGCAACGAACACCTGAATTGGATGCATGTTTAGTCAAAAAATCCTGCGCAAAGTTACAGACAAGGTAACTCGTAAGCTGGCATGAGGTGTATAAAACAGAACATCTGTGTTATAACAACTGTGGTTTTCCAGCCAAGCGAGGATAAAGCAAGTTATATACATTCAATTATTCAAAAGCCATACTATGACATCACAACACACTTAATGACATCATACTCACGTCTACATGTTGGCGATTCTTGGGTCCATACTCTATGTTCAGTACATGATGTGTCGGGTACCCCAATCATATTGAAACCAACATCGCATGTGGATCGGCATACGGATTGGTAAAGATTATCCTCGCTACAACTTAAGGTTCCATTGGTAGGCACTCGTAGTGGGGGACATTCAACCTCTGTTATAGGGTGTATATAGATTAGTTACTTGTTATTTATATTGTTACTGTAATGGTAAACATTCTACAGCAGCAGTTCTCAATTTTTTCTGTCTTTTTTCATTTTAAATATATCTTGTACAATTTAGTTAAAAGAATGTACAATGCAGGGAATAAAAATATTGGGGACGTTTATGTACCACAAGTGGTCTGCAACAAGAAATAGATAATCACTGGTTGTAGGATTTGTTAAAATGCACAACAGTTGGTCTAAATCTTTTACATGGAACTGATTAAAAGCAGAAGTTACTCAAACTTACTCAAGCAAGTTGCAAACAGTTCGTTCCAAGTCCCGTCGTTTCTACACACGAGCTCAGCACCTCCACCTCGTGGCTCGTACCCTGTAACGCACGATATCACGCAAGTTGAACCGATCGAACGTTCGTTTGTGCAAGTCACGCTGCTCCGACTGTCGGGGGGAAACTCAGGGCAAAAGATACCTAAAACGTGATAATTATTATAAACTCGAATGCACACCCTGTGGTAACAGCAATTAGGAATCTATTTAACCTAATTATTATAAAACCATTTTTTTCCAAAAAAATATAACTATATATATATGAATTAACTCAGTAAACATAAATATATTTCTTTTATTTAAAAAAAGCTTACGGACCAACATATGCCATTTGACAAAGCAGTCAGAATGAGTTCTAAGAGTCTCTATTTGTAGTGTGTGAATAGGCAGAAGAGACTTACGTCTGCAAGTTGCTCCATCAGCGTTAAGTTGATAATTCTCCCGACATGAACATTGGTATCCACCCATCTCATTGCTGCAGAAATGATCACAACCACCATTGTTTACCGCACATTCATCAACATCTACATCACAATGGGTATTATGATGCGTACATTGTTATATACACACATTCAAGTTTATACCCTTGTATATATCTATGAATGAATGTAACTTTTTTCCCTCGCATTGCAGGGCAATAACAGTTGTTATAACACAGGTGTTCTGTTTCATACACCTCGTGCCAGCTTAGGAGTTATCACAAATGTAACTTTGTGGGTAATTATTTTTATTGCATACTACATCAAATCCATGATAGATTTTGACTAAATACAAACTTATGCTAAAGTATTGCTACAAGACTGGAGGTTAACAAAACTCACCAGCACATTCCAGCGATTGGGAAATAATCCATTCACCGTCTGTGCCGCATTTACTACTGTTGCCACCGATGATAAGGAAACCAGAACTGGGAAGAGAAATTATTTTTTATTAAAGTTAGATTTAAATATTTTATAAAATTGAGAATGAAATTACGGAAGTATTCTATATAGGAGGGGTCCTACGTCAAGAAATGCCATGAGATTTGGGATTTATGCCAGACTTGACCCATTACCCAAACATTGTATATGCTCGTTCTATTCTACATGAGTGAGGTCCTTCATGGTGGCACACCACAGGGCCTGAGATGTAGGCGAGAGGGTGCCTATTACCTCTGCATAAATCCTTACAGCCTTTGGAGTCAACTACATGCCTGATCATGTTAATACCAAAAAAATTAGGATAATGAGCCAACTCTGGCCTAAATGCCATGTCTTTATCAATACAAAACAAAAGGGTCAATTGGTTTACCTGCACCGTAGTGGGCACTCAAAGTCAGTGAAGTATCTTTGTACAACTGGGTTGTTACGTGCATCCTTACCGCATGTAAACACAATATTACGCGTGGTCACTTCTGTTGGAGCGCGGCATACAACTCCTATGTGGGAAATCAAATAGTAACGTTATAAAGCAACGCATGAAATAGTCACACACCCTCTACATAGCAAGATTCACATCAATAGAAACACTTTTTCTTACGTGTGCATCTAGCTTTGGGTCTATTCCACCTTCCATTCATTGCACATTGGAAGTTCGCTTCAGATGTTGGTTCATAACCTCTCTCACATGTAACTGTGCAGTTAGAACCAGCGTATATGCCATCAGAACATGAGACCGCTCCAAAGTTTGTTGGTGGTAAGCGAGGACAACTACGACCTATTGGGAATAACTGTTTAAAACCGTGTCCACCCATATATTTGAAAACTGTTTATTATTTTTAATTTTGTAAAATAAATTTCCAATTTTGATTCATTATATGTTAAGTATTAATCACAATATATATATATATACATTAATCTAATTTTTTCTGTATAACAATTCAAGAAAAAAATTGTTTTTTAAAAACAAACTGTTAACCCACACAAGTACTTACGAATACAATATGTTCTCCCAGCTGACCACCTTCCAAGCGCCACTCCAAAGTAACCCCTCCTACAAGTCCTGCTACTCCTACCAGCACGGAAGTAACCAGGATCACATGACAAACGACATACACTGCCTATTTCACGATAATCAGACTTTGAACATGAACGACGCATCCCAGGTGTAACGGTGAATGCAGCACATCGAGATTCTGAAGAAAATTTGAAGTCATTCTACTACTGTTTCTAATGGGTTTATATAAAATTTGATGTTTAATGTAAAACTGAATGCATGTTAATATATTACTAGAAATAATTTTTATTCTGGCAAGACATTATTAGAGTATGACAAAATATTCTGCTGATGTTGCTTACTTACTACTAAGCATAAAAAATACTACAAACAGCCTTTCTGATTTTGGTAAAAGAGCTATTTCTGAAAGTTGAAGTTGTTTTAACAACTTTGATATATATTGTAATATATATGTTAGACTTACTTTCACAATGTGATACAGCAGGTGACCATCTTCCCATGTATTCATCACTAGGCCCAACATTGGGGTTGGCGTTACATGTGATCTGTAATGTTAAGTTGAACCATGTTATTGTTGGCTATAGTAACAATATATTATAAGCCACAGCTGCAACTTAAACCTTTGCAAGGAAAGTGGTTATAACGTGGGTGTTCTGTTTCAAACACCTTATATCCACTTACAAGTTACCATGTATGTAACTTTGTGAGTGATTATTTACTTTGATTTTTTTATTTAAATTGATTTTTTTATATTGGTTACAATTGTGACAACCCATCAGTAATTACTGGGTTGGAGACATTGGCAAGGAAAACCACAACTATAAGCACGAAACAACCACTTACACGTTGTCTTGTTGAACTGCCGCGCCCATACCCTGTGTTACACGACAATGTACATACGCTACCAGCGTTCCATGCGTTGTTGCATGAGTATGTGCCCGTTACTGAGTGTGGAATGGGTGGACAACTAACACCTGAAGTAATAAAGTGTTAGTTTCATATATAGATATTACACACTATACATTGTGGGTTTATATGGTTAGATAATTTGGGTTAGATAATTTTATGGGGTTTAATACTCAGATATCAGTAAACTATGACAGTAAGATAATTACTATACAGAAATAATAATATATTTTGTTGAAAACCAGTTTATTTTAACTTCTACATCACTGAAGATGGTTTTATGACACTGTAGTCTGTACATATGGGTATATATTTTAACATAAACCAACTTTTAAATCAAATATAGTCATGATAACAACTGTATGGTAGGGGAAGACATGACCCTTTAGCACAATCCATCCAAAAAAAACTGATTATGTTTTGAATAGTCAACAGCGGTCAATGGGAGACGTCAGGATACCGTCAGCGGTCAATGGGAGACGTCAGGATACCGTTTTATAATTCTTCAAGTGTTTTTGTTTACTCCAAAAGGGACGAAAATATAGACTAAAAGATGTCTCATTTTCCCCCACCTTACTATGTATAATAATGCAATACACAATCCGTATAAACTGTCTCCACTTACGTTCACAGGTTGGAGCACTATGGCTCCACCGTGTGGAAGCCAAGCATCTTACAACTGGTGCTCCCCTCAAGACGTAACCAGCCCGACACGTGAATGTGCAGTTGGAGTCAAAGTTGGAATAATCAGAGCATTGTAGCCATCCAAAGGCTGGTTGTCCCATGTCAGGACGACAACGAGTTTCTAAAAATGGTGATTAAATGGTTGTTAGACACATCTAAAGTTTTTTTGAATTGAATGGTAAAAACCACTACAGCAACTATTCTTACTTTTCTTTCTGTGAAGGTTTATTGTTTACGGGTAAATTGAATGAATGAAACTTGTTTATAGCCGTGGGGGTACAACAACTGTTGCTAAAACGTAGGTGTTCTGTTTCAATCTTACCCACTTGAGTTATTATGTAAACGCATCAACCACATATAGCATATACAACATACACCACACACTCACTTGAACATAAAGGAGCTGCGTTACTCCATCTGTTATTTAAACAAACGCTAGATGGCGTGCCGCGCATCTCGTATCCAGGTTTGCATGAGTAATGACATCTAGCGCCCTCTGACGGTTGGGTAAATTCCTCACATTCCATCAAAATGTTGCGACCGACGCGGGGTCTTGCTTGGCAACCTCGTCCTTATAAAAACATAATGTTAATATTGTTTCAATATAGGTCAGGCAAACAAAGGGTCAAATATACTATGACGTCACACTTACTTTCGCATCTCGGTATCACGTGACTCCACCGTCCGTTGCTACGGCACGTGATCTCGTTTTGTCCAATCAACGTCAATTGTCCAGTGCATGACAATTCACAGTTGGAGCCAACGTTCCGGGTGTTGTCGCAGTTTATAACGAGGTATGGGACCGGTGGTATGGCCGGGCATGTGATGGCTGTGAAAGGGTTAATATATGTTGTTACAATACTATTTGTTGCATGCTAAAATTTCGCGTTTTACACTGGCATTTCTTGTAGAAGGTATGTGGTTTGTTAACTTTTTTGGCCTCTTGTATAAAATCGTAAATTAACTTTAAAAATATATATGTCGCCCATAACATATAAACACAAAAAACTTGTATCCTCCCGTGGCGGAGCAACGGCGGCAGTTGTTATAACATAGATGTTCTGCGTCATGCAGCTCATGCGCGCTTACCACATATGTGACTTTGTGGACATGGTCGTTTTTTTATTAAGTGTTTAAAACCAGGCAGGTTAAATGCAGCGCAAAATACTCTTGATGAAATATTTGTCCTTAGGTTGACATTTTCTGATATTTTTGTGAGTTTTGAGAATTTTGCACAAATAGCCTGCGGTACCTAGGGCCACATTCTTACTAGGGAATTCCCCGCATACCATACCTGATGACGTAGCTAACCTTTACGCAATTCCATAAATTGTATATATATAATCTATTTATATAATCTGACCTACGCTAGACCGCTATTGCGACGTCGCAGTGACGTAGGACAAACAAATAAATGACGCACGACGTAAGACTGTGCTTGGACAATACTAACTATTCGAGATTAACTTAACTATGACGTAACAAAGCCGTTAGTGACCTAAACATAATATTTTCACCACAACTGGTTAATCTTGTTTAGGTGAAATACCTGGTAACTCGTAAAAGGGTACGAGCTGTATGGAAACGAACATCCGTGTTATAACGATTGTCGTTACCCCGCCCCACGCGAGGATAAATAAGTTAAATTAATTTGATTAACGAGCAAACATCTTTAGCGACGACTAGTGGTTATAACATTCTTACTCACCTGTACACAAGGGGACGCTACCACTCCAGTATCCGGTTCTGCCACATGTACGTGTCGCGCTACCACGTGTTAAAGTATAACCACTGTAAACAAATAACGTTAGTAAAACTACCAGGGCCGGGATTCGAACTTAGTTACCTTGTGCATGTGAAGGTACATACGGAGTTGAGCCGGTTTGCTTGTAAGCATCGCATCCTTGTGTTAGGAGGTGCTGCCATAGTGGGGCATTCGTATGGGGTTGTACGTGCTGTGGTGACAGGATCCTCTACTGCAATAAGGGTTTGGTTTATGTTAAACATTATATTTCGCATGAGTGAGGTATTTTATTGTAATTCGATTATATAGGTTCACTACAACGTTAATTTAATAAAGCTAAAATGTTGTTGGCATAAATTATACCTATACTAACTATTTTGGTAAATCAGTTTCAGGGACCGACGTTCAGGCCATTTTATCAGGATAAATGCAATATACATTTGTCACAAGAGTTTCAGTGCATTTACATTATTATGCCCATGTACACTATACGTTTTTTACATTTTTTTCCTAACAGATGAGCTTTTTTATGTTGTGCTATTCCTACCTTGAGGTAATACACATCTCGGTGGTGTTAAGACACTCCATGTTCGGTCAGTTCGACATCTAGCGCTTGTTATACCGATGGCTCTTGCATTTTGTCCCCTGCATCTCCATGTGCATACTGATCCAACTCTGTCACCGTTAGTGCAATGTAATGTAGCCGTGCGTGGTTGGCGGAGTCGGGGAAAGCATCCTAGAATAGCAAGTGTTGTTATTTGCAGTAGGGTAAGCCCTAATGACCTCACCCATATAGGGTATATAGTAGGATGGGAAAAGATGGGACATCTTTTCATTCTATTTTTTGTCCCACTGAGTAGTAAATAAAGAACTTTTAAAGAATTAGACAACCGTATCCCTACACACCCATAGACCGTTTTTAACTGTTTAAAACACAACCAGGATAATTGGATATTGTGTGCTAAAGGTGTCCCATCTTCCCCCACTGTACTATATATTTATATGGAATGTGTTCCATGTTGCTGTTACGTCACAATGATACCTGTTTAAACTTCCAAACATGATGTTTGTGACGTAACAAGCGTGGTAGACTACCTGGATTGTGATCATGCGTGTTATGTCACAGACAGGCATTGTCAAGCCCTAAATATGCTTTTGACGTCACACAGTCTGCGCTGACGACGTAAACAAAGAAGTTTGAACAAACATGTTTGATCATAAGTATTGTAATGTCACTATACATATTTATAGAGGATTTTTTTAACCTCACGCCTCGTTTTTACCAGTGATACGCCGCAACTAATTAAGGTTGAAAATTTATGATCGATTGAAAACAACCAAAACAACCCCCAGTTATAAATGTGGTGTCAAAATCAAGAATAAGATTTCCGGATGATTGGCAAGTATTATTTAAATATGTTTTCTATGATCACGAACTATTTGTGATTAATGTGTATTTTATTGAAATTATTCCAAATCTTTTGTTACAGGCACGATCAACGTGATGTTTTTCCGGTAACTTTCATGTCACGACTGTTATTGATGCAAAGGAATATTTAAGCTGGGCTTAACGACGCTGGGTGTAAATATTTATTAGTTTGTTCTTTTCGAATCAAAGCGAGTAATGCCGTTGCGTAAACGCCGCCTAAAATTAACATACAAAGAAATATCTACGCTGGCCTGCAAACATTCTTTTTCTTTTTACATCAAAGCGAGCTGCGCTGTACAGTATAAACGCCGCTTAAAAGACAAAAATCTAAGTTAAAAATTCGCTCATTCCTTTGCACTTTAGGCAAAAAAAAATTCCCAGAGGTATAATGACCTTGCAAGCCGCTTACAAGTTACCGCCAATTTTATGTTTTACAATGTTACTGTGGTTAGAAGTGGTGGAGTAAGTATAACGTTACGAGTGCTACCACTTATGCTCGATAAGTTACATAGGTGTAGCGACCACGCTTCTTTATTTCAATGAAATGTAAATATGTTTTTAACGTGTTTTACGACTGTCGTTTTGTCGCTATATCCTGTCTTTTGGTTTTAACTATTGTTTAATCTTCGCTACCGTAACCAGAGACAAATAATAGTTGCTATTATTGTTATTATATGCGCTATAATGAGTTATTGTTACATGCACTATTATACTTACGATCACTGCAGGGCAAATCCGCGGCGTTACACAAGTCGCTCTTACACATGCATTGGCAAACGGCGTCTTTCCTGTGGAATAATTAAATGGTCGGTAAATGTTAATCCTTAATATGTATATTAGGGTGGGGAAGATGGCATGGGACATTTTTATTTTATTTTCTCGTCCGTTTTGGTATAAACAAAGAACATTCAAAGAATTATAAAACCGTTTTTTCAATAACGTACATTTTCATACACCTCGTGACTGCTTTTGAGTTACCAAGTATATACGTAACATTGTGAACGTCATTTTTTTTCTTTATGGCTGACAATTTAGACAACCCATTAGTGACCACTAGGCTGGTGCAAAATGACACTATACCAAAATGATAGCCATAATGGTTGTATTACAAAGTAATAACTTACGCGTGTACACCCCTGCATGAAGCTGTGATGTCAACGTTCCCTCTCATTTTACGGGCAAGCCTAGGTTGAAACTGGGCGCATCTTTTAGTGAACGTTGCTATACCGTTCTGGTATCGAACCTCGTTCAGACAGCTGTCCTGTGACGTAAACAAAGGGGTCAATATGACGTCAGAATAGTAAATTGTGTAAAAGAGGGATAAAATCGAAATATGATGTAACAATGTTTTTTTTTACGAAAGCAATATAATAAAAGTAATAATAAATCAAGTTCACACCCCTAGCCATGTCGCAATGTTATTATGACATCATAAAAGTTAATTCTCTCTTTCGGTGACGTCATAAACAGGAAACAATCGACCTCAAACAATAAAGTTTATGATGAAATATTAGGTGGTCGTAAAATTAAGTGAAACAATAATTTACAAATTGGCATTCAACGAATTCTGTATCGGCGATTATAATGGGAATTATGACGTAGTAATGACGTAACAAAAAAACATTTCAAAGTTAGTTTGAAGAACAAAATTTATTTTTTCCGAGAAACCGTTTATTGTGGTAACATTAATTAAAAGTGATGTCACATATATGACATCACACGACCTTTCCATCACGTGACGTTGTTACCATATTTGGAAATGTGGGAAATAGTTTGAAAGCCACGGAAGTTTTGAAATGTTTTAGGTGAACCACGGTCCACGGCAATGTATATACATGGGTGTTTATTGCTTCAGGTTGTATATGAAACTTATATACAAGTTTATATACAAAACATTCATTAATTAACATTCTTTAAAAGTTTCAGAATACGTTATGTATATTTGTGAAAAGGTAGTTTTAAAATCTTAATGTGACGCAAACAATGATCTCAACTTAAAAATCCCCACTAAAGTTAGAATTTTTGAAACTGCTCTTTCGAAAACCAAAAATCAAAAAAAAAATTTAAAAGAAAGAAAAAAGTGATATAGTTATAATGGAACTTTAACTTACGGTTCCAGCTGGGCATTCCTGTACAGATGATCTTGTGTTGCATTCCCTGTTAGAAGCTCTACCATTGCAAGTATAACATCGAAGTGCTGTGCCAGCGACGTGTTCAGATACGGAACCTATTGGACGACTCGCTCGGTTTAAACCTTGGACTTGAATCAAATATTCTCGCTGTTGGATATTAGGTTGGTTAGTACATATTAAACTTACTGTTGAGTTTTAACATGGGTGACTGTTTTAACATGGGTGACTGTTTTAACATGGGTGACTAGCTGTATAACATGGTTAATTTATCTGATATACGAGTCACACATGGTGTATTCATACACCTCATGCTCAACGTCGAGTTATAACATGGGTGTCTCCTTCTACACCAAAACACACCTGGTGTATTTATACTCCTTATGTCGATTTATTATAGCACTTGCGCCACATACAGAAATAGTAAATTTACATTACGACAAAACAATGTAACCGCGACTAGACATTAAACGCCCATTGTTACATCACAAAGTATAATGAGAGTAAATTGGGCGTGATTGTCTTGTCATTTAAATTTCACAAATACATTTATGTCGCTGACAAGGTTAATCCGTTTTGAAATTAATCTCCCATGTTTGAGCACTTGGTTTTCCACCGTGGGTAGATATAAGCTGATGTGAATACCGCAAATGGGTTGGTGGAGTCACAAATTCCAGCTTCAACCCACTACTTGTATTAATTCCCGCATAAATTTGCTACCATCATTAACCTAAGCGACACTAAGTCTGGATTAAATTATGAACTCGTGCTAAAGAATTACTGCTGGAGAGTATTTTCGTAGTTTGCTAATTTGTCTTCATTCAAATTGTTGTCGTTTATTTTTTTTGTCTTGAATATAAATATCTTTCTTGCGGTTTAACAGCCACGTTCTTTTCTCTTTAATTCTGTTTTATCCGCTTATTTGGTAGTAAACGAAGAATATTTACAGAATTATATAACCGCATCCTCGCGACTGTAAAAGCGCGTTGGTAATTATTCAAAACACGATCAGGAAATATGTAATTTAGGTGCTAACGGTACCTCAATTACCACACAGTACTATATAAAGTTAGACATCTAAAATGTAATAAGGGACATACAATGTTGTAAAAAAATCCATAGAAATAATATTAAACAACTAACTCACTCCTGGATCAAGATTCTGCAACGTAGCTTGTCGCTGATGTATTCCAACAATCTTTTCGTTCGTTGCAACGGTTTGTTCGTAAGTACCGTCGATCCATTCTTTGGCTGATACTCTATAATGGCGGGAAAGGCATTTGTATAAGATGGAAAATAATGACCAAAACATAGCAATATAGAAACGTTACAGTATTATAGGTTTAGCACTTCTATAAAATTGTTTACTGTTATAATTGGAGCCATTATACAAGTTGCAATTAAGTTACAAAAATATAATGTCCAAAATGTATAGGAACTTATTAAAGTTGCTAGTATTATATAGGTTTAGCAGTTTAATTGAAATAAGATTATAAAAATCGCGGGTAACGGTGCTACAAAACAAAGCTATGTGTTACTATCATGAGTTACCATTAGAATTAAGTTTTTCATGAGCTTAAGACTTTTTTTAAATTACTTTTATCAATTTTTTTTTGTCACCAATTTCGCTGAAAACGGTGGAAATAAATATCGGTATTTTTTGTCGTTTTGAAAACAGATTAAATTTTGTATATTTATGGTGAACGCGTTAAATCTGTTGTAGTAAACATAGAACTGCAAATTAGGCACTGCAAATGCGGCTATCGTATCTTGCTTTGGGCGAAACCGCTTTTAGTAAATGTCATAACAAAGCGGGGACGAAGTTATAAAATGCGGGATAATAGCGGTTGCGATATACGTAAATGTAATTACCTCTTCGAATACCATAGCGAAAATTAAATTAATTAAAACAACAAACGGAGGGGAATTAGCAGCAAAACATCGTTAAAATACGCGAGAAATATAAACTACTCGAGGAAAAGTTCCAAATAAAAGCGTGGTTGCAAAACCCCCCACCGTTGTAGGTCGCAACGTTTAGTCAAAATTCCCCTCGACCAATGAACGCTCTTGATCCTTGTTCTGGAATTCGTGACGTATATTCGGTTGTGACGTAACAGACATGAGTGTTTTATCTGTTTTTAATCAACACCGCAAAATTTTAGACTTATCCGGAAATTGTTCATTTTGTCACGAACCCTGGTTTAGGACGAATAAGGAGTTACAGCGCATCCCTGGGGCGACAAACACACCTTTAATAAAGGTTAGGAATTAATAATGAGGTTGGACCTCGGCGAGGATATCCGAAATCTCGGGTTTGATCGTTTATTAGAGGATTGGAATAAATATTATTCAAGAAAAATTATGAAAGTGATTTTTCTGACCTTCTGAGAACTTTTTTTAATCTTTAAATGTTTCATCTTCTATACAACGAGACATTATCAAATTATTTTTTTTTGATTTTATTTTATTTATTTTAATCTTTTATTCCTAAACATATTAATAAATTACGAACGCTGCTGTTGCTACTAGACAATATTCAAAAAATATAAATAACATTTCAACAAAATTTATAATTTGGCGACGCATTTCGTACTAATATGTACAATTGTAACACGACTAAGTTATTTGGATTATTGAACAATATGTGTTAAAAGAGTTCCATCTTTCCCCGCTGCTACTGTAAGACGTCGAAGCATTCAAATAAGTTTACAAAATCTTTATAAATATTCCTAAGTGTCTACACGCCACATCGTCGAAATAAATTAAATAAGATAACATTATATCCTAAAACATTTTTATCAGGTAAACAATGGACAAAGCATTCACTAAATGGCTAAATAGTTCAAACATTCACCTGTATCGTACTGCTCCTTGTATATATCTGAAACCGACTTGAATCGTTTGCGCTGATGAGTCTTGTATGTTGATACCTGCCGACCCCGTAACAGGGGTCCTTCTTCGGATTCTACTGGGTGCCCTTACCCTCCGAGAATGCGCAGATAATACAGCTATGCTTAGATACAGCAGAAGTAATCTTAAATTCATGTTGTTTTTTGTTCCAAATTTCGTGGCGTTTCTAATAATACCTGCAAAAGGCAAAAGGTAATTATAATGTAAACCTCTGTTTGAACAAATGCTGAAACATTTGATTATTTTCTACGATTTTTTTACAAATATTTACCATTCACGTTAAAACTTTTACATTTGTAACAATTTTGGTGATTCATATTATCGGGTTAAATTAAAATCCACGAAAATTTTAATCCTAAGTTTTATCTGCTATAGATCGTATTAAATATACAAAGCTACCGGCGGTGAGTCAACGTTTAATATTTTAATTTAAATCAAAGAACATTCAATATACTTGTGGTCTTTAAGTCTGATAGCAGGCGCCGATTTAATGACAAGTCTTTAAGTAGACACCACCGTTTATATAAACCATTGGCGGGTACGTGGTGTTAATTTAAAATATTCTCACATCGTCGGCCTGCGCGCAACCTTATAAGCGCATGACTCGGCTACGGATTTGCGGGCAGAATCAACACGCGATCAAACTTTAACATTTCATGTTGGTTTATATTAAAATATCGGCGTTGGTTTATATTCAAACATCGTGCCGACAAAACCTAAATAAAATACCACATTATGACATCATAATACTGCGCATCAAACAGCATTGTCATGTCATACTACTTAAGGTTAACCGCGTCGCTATGACCCGCTAAAGCAGCAATATCCCACGACCTCTCACCAGCCACTTCATGCTTCTGAAAAACCTTGTAGCGGTACCTGCTTATAAACGAATCCAGCCTTCAAAAAGTTTTTCTCCTTGCGAGGCAGTGGGCGTGATCGATTTGCTTCCCGCCTTAAATTAGCCACGCAATTGCGTGAAGTTACGTAGACGTCGGTAGCTGGATAGGTCAGCTATTAAATTCATCAACTATTTTCGTCTATCAACCGGTGCGCCGTCAAATTGATAAAAATTTCACAAATTTTATTGACACAAATCTTTTGCCAAATTATTTTGGCCCCACCTCAACCAAGTAACAACTGAAATAACATTTTATTTCACCCTGCTACACCCATATGCGGGTATATGTGAAGTCTTCAAATAGGCGTTACTCTGCAATTTACAGCCGAAATAACAAGCTAGTTGGAACTGGCTCGTCTTCTAATTTGTATCACAAGTCTGTAGGTCGTTAGATTGTCGGTTATTTGTTTTCTTTACAGATTTCAAGTTCACTTTTAAAAAAATAATAAACTTCCAATTTAACGAACTTTGCGTTGCATTTAGACGGCTGAGGATTAAGTCACTAAGTTGTGCATATATAGCTCTGTGATTACATTTTTGTGTAAGATAAACATAAAATAAATTATAGTAGGGGGGGAGATGAGACGCATTTTCATTCTATTTCTAGTTCTATTTTTATGGTCGTTATACGGAAGCATGTACTGTGTAAGCTATTAAAATATCGTTCATTTAGTAAATTGTGTTGTAAGTAAACTTAGATTCGTCGTTAAGGTGGTAAAAATAACCCAGGTATGCAACTATGTGCTCGCTACTTGACCCTACAAAGAAATACATTAAAAAGTCGCCGTTAGTTCTCAGATCGAGGCAATTAACCGACACTTACTATCAAGGTCTGGATTGTTGCGTGCGGATCTAATTACAAGCTACTGTAGATCAAAATCTGGACATAAAAGAAAAAAGTTCGTGGACCAACGTCAAAATATGCCGCAACCACGTGATTGTGGATCACTGTGACGTAACAGAGGTATCTGTTGATTTGCAGTTTCGAAAAACAACACAATTTCGAGAATTATATTTTGGTGCAGAGCGATTTTGTTTGTTAGTTTTATATTTGCGAATATACAGCATACCATTTTGTTTATTATATTTGGATAAATCAGACTACTCTATGGTATGAGGCGTGTCGTTACACGCAACTTTTCTCCCAATTAAATTTTACCTTATTTTCATAAACACAACTCACTGTGAGTTTATTGTATGTTGGCTTTATAGTTTGTAGGCTACCTGTAGCTTGTTTTTAACGTCTGTCATTTTGTCACTAATTCCTTTCTATTCGCTGTTTTTAAATTATTTGATCTTTTCTATCGTAATTAAAGAAGTAATTAAAATTGATGCTAATATTCTACAAACTTTTATCAATATTGCATAACTTGACCGGGGTCGTGAGTTTAGCATAAATACCGGTTCGTGAAATATCGAACTGCAACATCAGAGTATTCGAGGAATTCGTCACATAGTTTATGCTTGCGTGCAAAACATCGCGTGGTTTACGAGAACAAACGTGAAAAATCGCACGAATAGAAACGATATTTAATGGAGGGAAAATTACACGTGTTTGTTGTAATAGTGACATCATGGAAATATTTAAACCAGGCAATGATTATGATGAAACAATGGTTTAATACTTGTCATTATGACCATTGTGACGATTTCTCGGTTTCATAGTTTTGCTGTCCACACTGTACTACAATGTGCAGCATTTTGCAATCTCTATATCATATCTAAAGTTTCCACAAACATGGACATTTAAATAGTTTAAAGAAAACCTATGGACCCTTGGATTTAAGTCAGTGTTGGCCGATTGCCCCAACACCCTGCGAATTTGGCCATAGTAGGTATATATTACTCCCAAATTAGAGTTTTTAGCAAGATTGTCTCTTTTATTTATCGTATGTAGAGTTTATATACGGACTCGGATCGTATGCATATTGTTCATCTTGTGTTATAATGTGCAACATTTTGCTACCAAGCACAAAAAGCTTAACGACGAACAGTAATGTTTTAAATGAGTATTAGTTTAAACATAGAAAGTTTTAAATAATTATATGAGTCACTTTATGGAAATTTTACTCCGCGAATGCATTACAAATACATCTATAACTGTGCCCACGTTACAGCAAGACTTAGGGAATTAATCTTCCCTGCTTAAGTAATTAAGCCATGAATGCTACACACGATACACAGCCCCTCACGTTATATGAAATGGTGTAAACGTTCTGCAGTCTAAAATCACAGTTTGGTCCAATCGTGCACGATTGCCATGCATATGACGTATCTAAACCACACAGAAATCGCCAAAAAAGCCGTCAAAATATTGCTGAACGTGCTATAATACAGCACGGACGATTGACATTTCTATTATTTAGCCAATATAGCAGGAACTGCTTATATAACGTTGATGATAAATTTAAATGGGCGCTATAAAATAATGACTTCCGTGAATACGCTGACATGCATGAACTATATCGAAAGTTGCGTATCCCGCAAAGTTTATTGATATTTAATTTGACAAATCATGTCGAGATAAAACTTTAATTTTGTAAAGATTAATTTTTTTCGGAGCCAAGAATCGAGAAATGTTGCGTGTGTATTATGATGTAATAAGGAAAATTTTAATATCGCGAAGAGATGGATTAATGTTTTATGTAACAATGCTTATTGTAATTGTAGCTATGTGAGACACTAATTGGTATGACGTAATAATCAAACCAGCGCGAAACGCGGAAATCTCATCATGATATCGATTAGAAAAACAATTAAAGTTGCAGTTTTATGTTATTATGACGTCATAGAGACATCGATCACTCGAGTTTCGCGCACCGTTTGATACGTATGTGGAACTTATAATGGCTTCTATGCACGTTATTTGTTGAGTCATAATTTATTGAAGAATTTTGGAATTTTGTTCATACGTACAACCCTGTCTCACGTGAGGATATTACGGTACGTTATACTACGCGCGTGTTTTAGGGGTACTTCGTGCGCAATTTACGTTGCGTAACAAAATAAGTACAGAGACAACTCAAGCTTTTTAAAATCTTAAATCTCATGCCTTGCCGCAGAACCTCACCCTTATAAAATACGTAACAGGCCTATGAAAATAAAAAAGGTGTTTGTCTTAAAATTTTTCTGCGTACAAATATACAAGTAAGGTGGGAGATGGTAGAAAACATTTTTAGTCTATTTTCTTTTCCAATTGCAATTAATTTGATTTACCAAACAAACATTTAAAGATCTTTTTATAAAACCGTATCTCACGGCTCCCATATAGATTGGTAATTGTTTAAAACACGATCAGGATATTTGGATATTATGTGTCAAAGGTGTTCCACCTTCCCCTCCCCTACTATATCTTAAAGACCACCAACAACTGCTAATATTTAGACCCAAATTTTAACATTAAAGTTTGCGAGACAATAAAGTAAGATAATGACGTCATCGTGTTGTTTTGTACATTTTATTATATTCAGTCACGACGTAATTATATAGCTTGGAGTCTTGTTTAACGCGCAGCTGGTCAATAATGATGCAAAAGTGTTGCGACGCGCACAACGGTCGAGAAGTGCGTAATGTAATTGGCATACCAGGGCAAGTTATACACCTTAGGTTGCCGCTTAATCGTCTCACCAGGTCGATTGAAATCGGTTTATAATTATTGTTTACATTAACTTCGAAGAAGGGTGGGGAAAGTTAGAGCTTCAACGAATCTGAATGTGAAGTAAAGGCAACCATGGCTTGCATGGAATGTAAATCACCCGAGGTTATGTTTGATATTGCGTGAATAGTTTTGCGATAAATACGACGCAGCTATAACGTTATAGCTTAAAACTCAGAAGTATGGGTTATTTTTAGGTTCACAACACATTAAGATCCTTTGGATTTTTTTCTACCACACCATATTTTAAACACCTCCTATTTTACAATTTACACAACCCAAGCAGAAACTTCTCATAGGTTATTGTTAATCACTATATCGTGGCGCACCTAATTTGGGCAGCCTGGGTTATAAAAGATATCCCATAACTCAAATAAATATAAAGCTATATTAGGGCAAGATGGTTTATGCGATCTTTCCATTTTATCGTCCAATTTGGTAGCGAATAAATGACATTAAAAGAATTATATAACCGTATCCTTAGCAGGACTCTAAAAGAGATTTGTTAATTGCTTTAAACCACGATTAGGGAATAATGAATATGTGCTGAGGGTATCCTATCCTACCCGCACTACTATATATTGCATTTATTAATCCATTCACCTCTCTTTTTTTGCAAACATTGCAAAACTCACGTTCGTGACGTCACGAAGTACGTGAAGTAATCCAAATGACGTCAAATGATTGACGTGTGTTGTAACAATTGGCATTGTGTCGTTTGACTTACGTGAGTTGCAGACGATTAGAAATGTCAACAAGTGTGCAAAAAGCAATTTGTTTACAAATCCCCACGACTTACAATCAACGTGAGCTTTAATTATTCGGCATATCTTGGAAATTAGACAAAGTATGGGACGTTAATCTTTAAGTAATGATTCCTCCACTTAACGTTGAGGGTTCAATTAAACAATTACAACAACGTGTAGGAGGCATAGTGTTGTGTAAGTGTGTGGAAAATTCCCTTGTTAAATTATATCGGGTTAGGGAATTCCTGATATGATACGTCTTCATAATATCCCACTGTACTAAGTGCTGAGTGAAAGTTCTGAATGTGCAGTATTATGCGTATACGGTACAAGTGGTCTATGGGGGAAGATGGATATACGGTTAGAACACAATATCCCATATTTCCTAATTTGGGTTTTGTATTTAGCATGACCTAAACTGCTGGTGTAAGTTGACATGCATAATAGTAACCCACAAGTTACCCTTAATGCGTGGTTAACGTGGCGTCATATCGTCATGGCATTCATTATACAAGGCCTATATACGTGTTGGTATAGGTTAAGGTTTAATATAGCATAACGCAATCTCGATGTTTTTTTTTATAACTCAAGACTCACGCTATAGACATCCTGAGCCTACGTGTGTGAAATGACGTAAGCCCTATAGGTTTGGGTTTAAAAATCACGTTTTGCGTAATTCGGTTGCGTGGTCGGATGAAGGAAACGTGAAGGTTTAGCAGACATTGCGTAATTCTACGGGAAACGCAATATTAGGATTGAAAGCGACACGATGTAAGATTGGGGTAAAGGGTCTGCCGGTGCGATGCATTCGCGGAATATAAAAGATTTATGGTTTATATTCTGCATGTCCGTGCCAGTGTCGGAGCACGGATTCGTGTGGGTATCGAAGTGTCTAGCCATGAATCTATGGGTGGGTTATTGTGGGGGTTGCGACTGTATATAAGTCACGTTCATTGCTACCCAATGGTTTTAATGTCTAAGTCACGAATAATATGACGTTATTCGTAGACGAATTAAGTTTAATGCTTCCGTACTTCGTGCGGTTTAGTGAGGCGTGAAATGGCAGCGATAGAACTTAATGTCGTATAATTGGATAAGTCATTATTCAATATTTGTTCGTGTGCTTTGTATATGGATGTCCGTGTATGCATCTACGTATATGAATGCGGCCGATATAGTGGCAATTAATCTGCATGCAATCTGCGAGTTGCAACAAACTTGGTTGCGTGAGAGTGATTGTTATGTAATAAACGAACTGAATGTTGCTTTATGATGATTCAGACAGGCTGATTGGAATTTTGTCTCGTTTTTCCAATCGAAGATAATGTATAGTAGGGTGGGGGAAGATGGGACACTTTTTTCTCTATTTTCACCTCTCAGTTAAGTAAACAAGGAACATTCAAGGAACTATAAAATTGTTGTGCCAAAAGTGTCCCATCTTCCCCCAGCCTACTTTAGTGGGGTAAGATGAATAACATTGAACAATATCCCATATTTCCTAACCATGTTTTTAACAATAAACAACGCTATTTTACAGTCGTGGGAACACGGCTGTATAATGTTCCGTAATTAATCTTTATTTACTACTAGGATAAACGGAACGAAAAAATATAATGAAATGCATCATCTTACCAAGATTAATGATAAGTACAAGTACTTATAGTGAGCCTCGAACACGCAACGCTGAACATTGCAGTGTTAGCCGAAAATGTAACATTTTGGTTTTGATTTTAAATTCATAATCTGATACGGCTTTTCGCATAAAGCAGAACGACTTGAGATAAACGGCGGTAATATAAACATTTGTGAAGTATTGAACAGCGACCTCTTGTGCTAATAAAACTTAAATAAGACCGCACACTAGAACGCAATAAAGAGTCGAAACGTAAATGACCTTTTGGCATTGCATAAGCACCAGTGGTTACATTGTATAACTTATATTAGTAACCACTGGATTAAACGGATAAACATTGAGTGTCTTGCCCAAAGACACCTTTGCAAAAAAATAACGTTTTTCTAAACTTCTGCCTAAAATTACAACTTAATATACAAAAAAACAGGGAAAAAATCAAAATATTTTATTGCATTAAAATAAACAAATAAATAATTTCAAGAATGGGGTAAATAAATTTTCATTTCATCTCTTAAATCATCAATATCTTGATCCAGTCTTTCTTCAAAGTAAATATTCATGAAAAACTGACAAGATTTTGCCGTCGGTATTATCCATGGTAGGTCTTGCTGCAGTAAACGTAATCTTCGCTTTCGACTTAATCTGTTGCAATTATTTTCATTTTACTGACAATATTATCCAACTTTTTGTTAATGATTTTCTGGATGCAATTATTTCAAATTTTTTTAACAATTTTAACATTTTTAAGCAAAATTTGAATCATATTTTATATTTACCCAAAATTTCATTATTACCCATCGACTAAAACACTTTAAACGGAGGTCACCGGGTATAAGTCTGGGTGCTAACACCAGCATGCTCTGGTTGCAATAATATTTCAATTTACTGAAGGATTAACAATCTCAGGATTTTTAAGTAGGCAAAATTTAGAAAACATTTAAATTTACAAGAACCATTGTCTCTTAGTAGACACTTTTGTTATTTAATATGTAAAACCGAAGTTTATGGTTATTGCTTCAACCCAGTGGTCAGTAGATTGCTATGAATGCTATCCAAATAAAATATCAAAAGTAGGAGCACATGGCAACTGTATATAACTGTCATTTAAATGATTCAATGCAAAGGTAGGTTCAAACCCTACTGCTATGACTGCTGTAACTGTACTGGTACTGGCATGCATCAGGGTGAGTTGGGCAAGACACTTAATGAACATTGGCTTTTGGTTATTAATATTGCTTGTTGAAAAAAATTAAACATGTTCAAATATTCTATTATAACTAATTTGGGCGTGGTCATGCAGTGAGACATGCCACGGGTACACAATGGGCGCGTTGCCCCACATCTTTAAGTAAGAGTTTAAAAGCAAAAATACAGTGACAATTTAGGCAACAATTCAGTTACACTTACACACAATCACACACATTTAAGCTTTAAATATTAACCCCCTTACCTTGTTGTGCCTCCAACTGCAGCCATCCAACACATAGGAAGGGATGTTTGCATTGCTTCAAACCATTTCACTGCAACCTCACCTCGGAGATTTGTTCGTTGACCTGTGTAGTATTTGTATCATTAACTGCAATATAAATAGATGTATCTACATCATGCTTGGATGAATGTAAATTATTTATTCTTGTGTGACGGGGCAATGGAAGTAGTTATAACAAGAGTTCTCTGTTTCATACACTTCGTGCTGCTTACAAGATACAACATATGTAACTCATTTATTCTCGCTTGGCAGGGCGACAATAGTGGTTATAATACGAGTGTTCTGTTTGATACACCTCATGCCTGCTTACAAGTTACAACGTATGTAACTTACTTATCTTTATGTGGCGGCTGGCTGGAAACAGCAGTAGTTATAACATGGGTGTTCTGTTTCATACACTGCGCAACTAGTTACAAGTTACCACACATGTAACTTTGTGGGTGTTAGGAGCATTTCAAGGCACACTGGTGTGGGGTGGCACTGAGAAAGGCTGAATTAATCAACCAAACCCACAGACAAAAAAACACATTTATTACTTTCCCACCTAACAACAGATGATTGAAGTCGTGTGTTTCTCGGTATCGTTGTAAAACAAAGGCGAGCTCAGGGTCGTCCACAAACTTGACATCTCTCCTTGAATCTGGAGTAATGTTCTGTAATTCATTTATATTTTGTATTGCATACGCATTTTTACTTTTAAACAAGACAAAATTTGGGAAACCCATACGTATTTTCACAAATGTAAGAATAATATTTTATAATTTTAATATTTGTGAACAAGTGCTGCAGTAATAGACGTAATCACCTAACATTAGGAGAAATTAGGTGTTACGAAATATAGTTTAGAATTTTAGAAAAAAACATTTGCAGAGACAAATATATAAATTACTGGAGTAAAGGACCAAATCTGGCCTAAATCTCAAGTCCTCCACAAGGACCTCAACCATGTAAAACAGAATCATATTTTACGTGTAGATAAGTAATCTGGGTGTTGTCATGTTGTGGTAATGGGCCAAACCTGGGTTATATCCTAAGTTTTGTAACAAGGACCTCACCCATACAGAAAGTAAAATAATACAAATAGTGATGGCAATATACTCACATATTTGTTCAACATGTTAACATATTGTCTTCCCAGTGTAGACTCAGGTAAAGCTCGTAATAACTTCAAGTCAACAGTTGAACTATTAACACGAGGTTGTTCGTTTAATATTCTTCTTCCTGTCTCGTCATCCAACATTCTCCCACGCATATGTTCCAATGCATTACACGCCGTTGTTTCGCTGCACACTGCAACCATGTCTGGGAATACAAGTTGATGTGGTTGGGATTTTCTAACATAACGAATGAATAAATTTAACTTATTTATGCTAGCGTGCCAGGGCAGTCGTTTTAACGTGGGTGTTCTGTTTTATACACCTTGTGCCCGCTCACAAGTATCACGCATGTCATGTAACCTATTTTTTATTGTGTGTGGGGCAACCAAAGTCTTTATAACACCAGTGACTAGGTGTTTTTGCATAAATCACCAACAAATTGTACAACACTCAAGGGTAGTGTCATATTTTACCTATATTTTTATGGATAACCTACTGTGAGTATAAAAATAACCCATCTTTTTGGCTAAGCCACCTTGCACATTAATAATAAGATGCCTGATATTTTTAAAGTTTATAACATTATTTTTTATTACACTACAAGACAAACACGCAACATACCATCTCTGTATGGATTCCTTAAAGCAGCAACAGCAGATGATCCAGCAAGTAATATTCGTGATAACTTTGTGATTGGAATATGATTTGGGTACAAAGCAGCCATGCCTACATCTAACCATAAACAACACACAAAATATGAGATAAATTATTATTTGACACAAACTACCACAGCATGTAAAGAAACTATGGAACAATTTGGCTTGGTTGTCATAATGATAAACACCAGTATTTCATATACCACTTAAATGTTCAACAAAGTAAAGTCCAAATATTTAACTGGATCCGGCAACCCTTGCCAGGTATCTATCTTCAATATAACGATTCTTCTGCTTCTGTAGGACTTTTCGTGCCGTCAGGGCGCTACCAATGTCACCGTACTTCACCTGCCACGCATGTGTGGCTTGCTGCTCCAACATTTTGATCTCCTTGCATTTCTCCATGTCAACATTCTGGTTTTGGATCTGGCACGCTGTCAGTCTTCGTTTAATGACTTCAATTATTTCTTGGTCCACCTTCTGGTCCCTTCTGAACTGAGCCTCTGCCTCGTACACACAAACATAATCTTCCACTGAGCATTCCCATATGTTTGGCACACGAGGATATTTATGATGATAATATCGTCGCGGCTTCGTCACACGAATGCTGTCGGCAAATTTTTGAAAGTATTCGATTGGTTTAAACATAGGATAATACAAGGCCGAGTAAAACATGGGTAAAAAGTTAAACTTGCTTTTATTTTCAATGATTGGAACGTCTACGATTGGATCATTGTAGACTCGGTTTCGTTCCCGAATCCTTGGGTCGGGCAGATTGTCAACAACGCCTGGAATTTTTGGCAAACCAGAAAGAGTTGATTCTGACTGCATTGTCAGGCCCTAACAAAGTTTCTGTTGTAGCATAATATATTATGAATGAAACATGAGTATTCACGATTTCACGTGGTTTAGCTACCGCAGTCGTTACTCGTTATTACGTTTTATTGCAATGGATTTTTTGTAACCCACCTTGTTGACACATATAAGGTATACATCGTATGTTATTTGAAGTGGATTATTTGTTCTAGCGTAGCTTTAAAATGGTGCTAGATGATCAATCATAGCGTAATGCCCACTTAATCTGAAAACGTTGTAACCTTGTACTAAAAATAACAAAACCGAACTAAACTATACACAAAGTGTTTTCTGGCATAAGTTAGGACGAAAGCAAGTGAACATTGGTCACACGATCCCTGGCGGGGGAACACTGGTCCTAACCCCTAGAAAATAGTTGATTTGTATGCATACGCCCGTTGTAAATATGTGTAGATAGTATACTGTAAAAGTGTAAACTATAGCGACCTTTAAGCTACATTTTAAGGTAGTCGTTAGGAATGCAGGCGCGCGTCCTACATCCTACGTTAATTGCAATTTACATTTTTAGGTTTCTTGTGTTTCGTCTGGCCTTCAAGAACTTTTACGCGCCTAAACTATCCTATTGTAATGTCCTACATACTTTTGTTTCTATTAAAAGTACAATTCGAAAGTAAATAAACATAACTTGTTTATATGCTAGGTGATGCGTACACGCTTATTTTCTTCCAAATAAAATTAAGTTTTAACAACTATGGCTTTGTTGAGTCTATTTGATTTAAACGTTTTTTTTTTAACTTCACTACCGTAATCGAAGAGACAAATAAAGTTATTTAATATCAAAGCTACCCAACCTACATTAATACAGGATTTGTATGACTCACTTAACTCTATTTTTGGCTCTATTAGCTATACATACTATACCACATCAGCGGTAATTGAAAAATGGTGACTTTTTATTTGGCAGTTAATAGCTTTTTCGCAAGGACTATAAAACACAACTAGTACAACATAATTGTTTGGGGACAAAATGTCTTCTGTATATACAAAACTTGTAGCAGCAGAATGATATGCATTATATAAAAGTGAGACGTGTCTTGGCCGTGTTTAGCAGCCACACATTCAAAGCTTCATATTCTTCAACAGCTTCGTCAAATTGGTCTGGAGTGAAACCTTTAGCAACACAGCGTTGTCTGGCGTCAGCAACTCTGACACTGGACACCGTGTTGCTGCCATCTTGTGGCGCCATGTCGCGCAATATTTGGAAGATCGCGTCAGTAGGCCGTTGTTTTCTGAAGAAAACAAATTGTGGTAAATGCAAGTAAAAGCGGAGTATTAACAGTATATAGTACTGCAGGGTAAGATGGGATAGCGTTAGAACACAAATAATCTTATATTTCCTAATAGTGTTTAGAACAATAAACAACCCTCTTAAAGAATGATGTGGGCCACAGGTACATAATTCTTTTATTTAATATTACGTTTACTACCGAATGGGACAATAAAGTGGAATAAAAATATCTTACCCCACCCTACTAAATATATGGTTGGTTTAATGTTACAACAATCTTACCGTTGAATATTTTCCGATCCAGGATTCAGAGTATCTTTCGACATTTCCATCATTCGCATTGCTTCGTTGACGTCATCTTTTTCTACTACGTCAGCGAGTCGTAAACGAGCCTTAGATATAGGGCATGTGTTAAAGAACGAGATAGTTTTATGTGGTGTTGAATAAATGAGTGCAAGAATAAATGTAACTTGCTTTATCCGTGCAGGGGGGAAAACGACAGTCAGTATAAGAGGGGTGTTTATACACTTCATGTCATCCTACAATTGATTATTTTTCGTGAACTTTTTATTTTTTTATGTATTGCTGATAATTTGGACAACCTAGAACCCATAAGTGACTACTGGGTTGTAGCAATTGCCGTCAGGTGTCTTACCCAAGGACACATAAGTCCATAAAGGTAGCAGTAAAAAGCCAGTGTTGACAAAATTTAACTAGAGATAAAGTAAGGTAGGATAGTCCCTGAGCTACAGTTCTATAATTGGGTAAATATTCTTGTTTACAACCAAATAGGACAAGACATGCCATTACTAATTGGTGTGTTGAACATTTGATGAACGGGAACTAGATCAATAACAGTGCAATGCAACATTGAACTTGATTTGCATCTGGTATTGACCGATTCCAATTACCAAGACTTGAATTTGTTTAAAAAGTCTTAATTCATAATTAACTAAGCCCCCCTCTGTTCAAGGCTAGTCGTTGCCACAATTGTGGGCGTTTGTGACCTTGGGCATTCATTCATTCATTTAATCAAGTAATAAACAGCACCCAGCCCAGCTTTTATTCCATTTAAAATTCTGGCAACATTATTTTATTTTCTGTAAGAAAGTCCTACACTATGGCATGTAGATTTAGGCCTCAGACCAGTACTTCTGCTGCTTAACTTAGGTAAGAGGACTAATGCGTATAGACTGACTGGTCACATACATATGGAGGATTTAACAAATTGAAAAAATTTCTGAAATTTCGAAGTAAATGCGACGAGCAGACCAGTCTAGGGAAGTGCAATAATTCACAACGATTCATGCACCCACCCACACCGACCTGCAGTGCCGCAGTTTTGTTTTACCAGGGGTAATGAACTGATAGTGATAACTTATTATTTTATAAATACTACAAAACATGACTGAATCTTAAAATGTGGTACGTTTTAAGTAAACTGTAAAATGTGATACAGTTGTTAGCTATATAGATAGATATACCTCAGATTTGCAGTTATTTATAAGATAGTTACTTTAACGTTAGATATACAGCTATTATTAAACGTAGAATGTTCAGCAGTATTTGAAGGCCGGGACAAGTGCAATAGAAATCTTATAAAATCTGGTGCACCGGTCCAAACCTGCAAGTAAACTGCGAAAATGGAGCTTTTTATGTAGGAATTATTTTCACACTTACCAGTGCGGTGGCAATGCGTAGAATGGACAGAAGGGTACGAGCGGATGTGAACGTAGCGTCATTGCTGGCACGAGCTTCTTTACGTAATTCAACATAAGCTGCTGTGATGTAATCACGCAATTCCAGAGGAACAACAGGGTGCTTGCTTTTACACAGAGCTATGTATTTCCTATGTTACAAAATGCAAATGTTAATAGAACAAATAAATTAAAACAGACATCAGATGAGGGAAGATGGGAAATTTTTCAATCCATTTTTCTCATTCAATTTGGTAGTAAACAGAGAACAGGAATTCAAGGAATTATAAAACCATATCCTCACAACTCCCATATACCGTTGTTAATTGCTTAAAACATAATTGGGATATTTGGATATTATGTGTCAAAGGTGTCCCGTCTTCCCTACTATATATATTTAATCAAGTGACATTCACAAACCTCATAAGCCGCATGTCTATAGGTTGGAATTGCAAAGGTGGATGAACCGAATGCATATGCACGTATGTGATGTGCTGCGCCAATCTACAAAAAAATTTTGTTAATATAACAGCAAAGTGGGTTTTTTACAAAAAAATCATAAAAAAGAAGAGTGTGAGTACATGTAGAAAAAACTGTACTCCTAAAAGTAGTTACATGTTGGATAATACGACAAAAATTAGATACGTCAGACAACAGGTAAAAAAATGGGAGCACAAGAAAGATATAATAAAATCAAAATTTCTGCTCTAACTCAAACACTATTTAAACCAGAGCTGCTTTAATTGTAATTCTCCGAAATTTAACAATTTTACACAAAGAACTGCTTGTGTTATACTGTTAACCGTGAAAAGTCTTGAAAAAGAAGATTGAAAGGGGTTAGAGCAAAAAAGTCTGGAAAGCTTCGGTTTAATTTTAAACAAACATTATTTTAAATATGCTTGGATCACTTGTGTATCACCTGAGATCATTTTCGCGATCCGGTTTGTCCTGAATCAGCCAGAGAAGATCAAATCTTGAAAGAAGAGCAGCCGGAAGTTGAATGTTGTGTTCGATCGATTTCTTTGGGTTGTAGCGACCATATGCAGGGTTGGCTGCAGCGAGGATTGACACGCGAGCATTCAGGGAAGCCATTATACCAGCCTGTTAAAATGGTTCATATATTTAGCAATTTTATATAATAATAAAAATAACATTAAACGATTGCTTCTATTACAGACAATGTGAAATAGAAAACATGACTAAATCTAAAATGTGTTTTTTTTGTAGGTAAATTGTAAAATGTGATATAGTTGTTAGGTATGTGGCTGGATATATATGTTGGATAGGCAGCTATTATATATTATTCTGCAACAAAGAGACAAATTCTCACCTTTGCGATTGAGATAGTTTGTTGTTCCATAACCTCGTGTATGGCTGTTCGATCACTGTCCATCATTTTATCAAACTCGTCAATACAGCAGACACCCTGGTCAGCAAGAACCAACGCACCCCCCTCAACTACAATCTCGTTTGTAACCGGGTCCTGGGTTAAAATTGAAAGTTATAAAGGAAATAAAATAAATTATAAATATAAACTGAGCTTGCTTAAGCTAAAAAAGTCAAAATCTATGTTTCAAAATTACGAATTCCTGCTGCCAGATCTTATGTTAAATTTTATATTTTTTCATATCGGGTATAGTAGGGTGGGGTAAGATGAGCATATTTTCATTCTTTCCCGTCACATTTGGTAATAAACAAAAAATATTTACAGCATTATATAGCTGTAGTTCTACTACTCTGAAAAAGCTTTGTTTATTGTTAAAAGCATGACTAAAGTACATGGGATTGAAGTGCTAACGGTATCCCATCTTACCCCATACACTTAAAAGATACTTAGAAGATAAACTAAATGTATATATTGTTAAAACCTTGATACATTAACTACTTTTGCAGAAGATCTTTGATGGAATTACATTATCATGATATAGCAGGTAATATGGAATAAATGATGATTAGGCATGTTTGTACGGAGTTACGTAATGACTAAGCAAATATGTGACAAGAGTAAATGAATCCTTGTCTTGGTATGTGGATAAGACATTTTTATTACACATAGTTTAACCATAATCAAGAGTTTTACAAAATCAGCTTTAAACTAATACACAAATGTTTGTTGCAACCAAAGCAACGTTTTGAAGTGTTTATATTTTTATCTTTTTGACACAAAAAGTAAGAAAACAAAAAATAAATTTAATTGTTTTTTTTCTTAAATAAGCTTAAAGTTGGACCATTCAACGTATTTTCCTAAGTAGTAAAAAGTAAGAAAAAAAATACGCGAAGTTTAGATATTAACTATATATTGCTCAGTCCCCAAAGAACTACTCATCACCCCATCGTATTTTTTTTATTCTTTAATCCAAAAAAAGGACTGAAGATTTAGATAATGAATGTTTTATTCTCTAGTCTTTAAAAAAAAATTTTAAATACCTTCATTACTGCAGCAGTAAGACCCACACCAGATGATCCACGACCTGTAGTGTATTGACTTCTTGGGGCAATACGGTCAATGTAAGAAAGCAATTGGGACTTGGCGACACCAGGGTCTCCCATCAAACAGATGTTGATATTTCCTCTGATTTTCATACCTGAAGTAACATAACATAACTTTTTATTACCTCTTCTAAGTTTTCAATGAAAAAATGCAGGAAATAAAATGACAGTCTTTAAAACACGCTGTGGATACCCAATTTATACCCAATTTAAGTGAGCCAGAGATCACGCAAATTGCTTATCCCGCCGCGGATAAAACGGCAAAAGTGTGATATCTTTTATCAAGATTAGAGGCTTACCATTAGCATTCCTATCCACACCACCAACAAGAAGAAGAAGAAGGGCTTTCTTAATATCCTCGTGTCCGTAAATTTCGGGGGCAATTGAGTTCGCAAGTTTATCGTAAAAATCATCCTCTGCAAAACGATAAGTAGTTTATTTATTCTAACATAAATAACAAGCAATTTTTAAGGTTGAGTCATATAGATACAGCAGTGTGAGTCATTTGTGTACTTGGTTATTTCAAATTTATTTTACCAAGCACTTTGCTAAAGTAAGAATTGATAAAAACCCACATGCTTTACAATTAATGCGTTATCTTGTCCATACATTTTACTACAAGTTACTCAGTTAAAATCATGCTTGGCGGTCACATTTATTGGTCCCATTTATTTATTGAATGGCTTTAAGAGTTTTTTGGAAGCTTTTCATGACATTGCATGTTGCTTGTTTCATTCTTTATGGTAAACAGAGACGAAACTTGGGGGTTAATCATCCACAAAAAAAGCATATAAATAACAATGAGGGTTCCACTACGTTGAAAAAAATTCACATCATGTTTTGGTACCCCAGCTTTAACTTAAGTGTAACAAAACTTTACCCCGCTGTTAAGTGTCCATACAAACATGCAGACACAAAGAATATTGCATTCGCCACTTAATAAATGAGGTTTCCCATATAAACAGTGAGTTCATCTTTTTAAAACAGGTTGAATAAAATTGAATAAAACTAAAATTTAAAGCCAGATTAAATAGAACTTACGAGTTATCTGCTCAATTTCTTCTTCTGTCATCTCTGATTCATCTTGCTCGTTTTCCTCAATCTTGTTCATCCGAACAACTCTCTATGGAAAAAATGTAAATGTCAAAAATAAAGAATTGCCAGCTTTCAACACTTTTTAATCTCCGAAAATGTTTTGCAGGTTTTTACAAAAATATCAATAAAACACAAAAAAAACATCAATAAACTACAAAAATATCAATAAAATACAAAAAAACTACAAAAAATATCAATAAAATACTATATATATATATTTCAAAAATTCTCCCCACATACATGAGCCTCCATGTAGGAATCAGTAAGCAGGCCTTGTTGCATTTGTCGGAATCCAATCTTCAACATTGGAAGAAAGACACCTGTGATACTGATGTGGTCGCCAGCGGATGCGCATCCAGTTGTCTCTCCTCTGCAGTAGATAGTCAAGCTCCGAGGAATGTTTCCAACAGGCACCATGTCACTCTGTTATTAGATTAATAGATTTATATAGTGGGGTGGGAAGATGGGCCCCTTTAGCACATTATATCCAAATATCCTGATAATGTTTTAAATAATTAACAGCGGTCCATGGTAGTCGTAACGTAAGCATACTTTTTTTTACGGTTTTATAAATCTTTAAATGTTTTCTGTTTACCAAAAAAATAGGATGAGAAAATAGAATAAAAAGGTGTCCCATCCTCCCCACCCTACTATACTATTAATATAGGCTATATTGTTGCAACCAGGCCTGTTTGACTCTTGCGCACAAGAATATTGATTTTTATTAAACAAACAATTTAGAAATTTTGACCTAAAAATTATCATTTTCACGTAAAGGCCGATTTCGTATCCAAATATGCTCATAGTAGATTTTGTTGATTACACACACAAAGCATGTTGATTTTACGATTTTATTGAACCAACAATTTCATAAATTGGAGTTCAAAATTGGCTTTTTATAAAAACCCAATCGGATAGAAATACTACAATAATAGATTTTGTTGGCACGCTCACTTTCATCATTTATTAAACAAAGAAAACATATACATTGCCCTTGAAATTTGATGCAAATAGCAATTACATAAAAGTACAATTTGTATGAATATTCATTATTACAACTTACATGTTCCTGAATTTTAACCTCCTGGAACTTGGTGAACTTAGATCCACGATTCTGCAGACATAGCCGACCACCACTGCGGTTGGTTTGGCAGTCCTCACTTGGACATACGACAAGTGGCATAAACGTGGGGGATGAAATCTGAACATTTCAACGCGAGATGAAAATTACTTCATTCAATAAAAAATCCGATTTTTATTAATCGTAATTGTAATTTTTAACACAAGTAATTTAAAAATATTGCAAGCACAATTTAATTTTTTAGACACACAATCCTGTGAAATAAATTTTACTTCAGTTAAGGGGTGGTAATTTTTAATTATTTATCCAGTGTAAAAATTTCCACGCCTAACCTACCATGCCACCCCAACTATAAGGCTTGGCTATATTTTATATATTATATTCATTACTGATTTGAAATGAAATGTAAAATGTCACTTACCGGTTGATACGTCTCCCCGCCACATCTATCACATGTATATGTAGCTACACACATCATGGGTTTGATGTCGGTGGCTCTTATAACGATGCCACGTACAGTTGATAACTTCCCGATGTGAGCAGCTTTTAGATCTCGCATTGGAAGAGCCTTTTCATCCGACAGGTTCTTGAAGCAAATCTTAAAAATATAAATAAAAAGTTAGATTTGTTAACAAATATTCTGTTACGTCTGCTACCAGGAATAATGTAAATAATCTTTTAGCATCTGGTGTAAAAACCTAAGGTATTTCCAAAGTTTCGTCTGCAATTCGCGAGACTTTGTTGGGAAATGATTCATTATACCAGATGAGTCGCTTAAAGAATATTTAGAGTTGTTAAATAATACTCTTTATTAAATATAATTTGTAAAAATTAAATTAAAACAGCTAGTTTTCCCTGTTTTGCGAAATTTCCTATTTACAGAAGCCAACAAAGTGATTGTACTAACAGCTATAAATACTTTAAGTTCATGTACACCAGTTTTAAAATTTACATTAAACTTTGTACTCCAACTTCTCCGCTAAAGAATTCTCATATTAAAATGCTACCGGCAAGATTGGTATGCAAGAAAAGTTGCCACACACACAATTATCCACTTCACTGATTATCAATCTCTATAGAGTGTCTACTACATAAAGCATGGATTGCACTAACAACTTGCATTATTGTACCATATAAAAAGTACAAACTAGTTTTAATAATAAACAAAATATATATCTATATAATTTTAATTAAATAAAAAATATTCTCCATTTATAAGCTGTGTGAATTGCTTCATTTATAACATATTTATAAGCTGTGTCTTGAAAATTTAACACTTTTTAAGTTGAGCGGGAGTAATATTTTTTTTTCTCTAAAATAGAGTGTTGGAAAGAAACTATGCAACTTTGGAACAACCACTTAAACAATGTATTGCGAATTTGCAATCACTGGTTATATTTCTCTAGATTATTTCCTTCCTAATGCAGGATAAGATTTCAATTTCTGCTAACTGCACTAATAATTAAGTCCTACTATTTCCCTTAATACACTAACTTTTAACCTGCCATGAACTACATTGTATGCAAATACCTCATTTTAAAAAGACCGTGTCAGTTGTTACATAAAATAATAAGTGAAACATTTTACAAATTCACAGAAAAAAAATAAAATCTTTGAAAAAAATATTTATTAAACCTAAAGTTATATAAAAAATAGACACATGTAGAAGATTGTTCTAAATAAAACTTTAAATTGGAATTAAAAAATGTTCCCTAATTCGAAGTGCGAGAGTATACCTTTAACACAACAGTTAAGACCCCTAATAAAAACCCCCAACCTTAAAAGCCCCAATGTTAATCCTATGGTCCACACACTACCTATTCTATACACTAGGATTTAGGCCAGGATTGGCCCATCACCCCAACAGAACACCCAGGGTGCTACCACATAGACCCCACCAGATTTAAAGTCAGCCATTTCCCATACACACCTCATATCTCCTCATAAGTTCTGATGGATATTTATTCCTCCAGTCCCTGTGTTCTGCAGGATCCTGATGATTCCTCTGCTCCATATGCATCCTATGTTCGATGTACACATCCAAAGAATCTTTGTAGGTAGCCTAAAGTCATAACAACCTTATATTATTACGACCGTCGACCAATATACTGATATAACTGGCATTATGTCTACCAAAAACCAAAAAAAGTAAGACTGTTTCTCATACAACTACCAGCTATGCCAAAAAGGCTTGGTTTAAATTATTAAAGAACAAAAACATACTGTGTCCAAAGTATTGGACTACATAAAGAATTAAACATGTTGTTTCAAACTCATGTTCAAAGGAAATAATAAAATGTTTTACCAAACGGATTTTAGTAGAGTGGGGTAAGATGGCTATGCAATCATTCACTTTTCTCTTTACATTTTTATTTTTTACAGTTTTTCCCATTTTCATCTTAGCATTTTTATCAGGTAACCATATTCTCACCTTTCTAATAGACTGTTGTTGATTTTGAAATTCAGGTGTTAACGGTTTAGGTACTAATCCCATCTTACACCACAGTAGTATACAATATGATTTAGCATCAATACCTCTCTCTCCTTGTAATCGGGCAATAGTTCTTCAACCACATCTGCGAAGATCTTCTGATAACGGAGGGTGTTTTCCAATACATTCTCAACAAGATCAGAGTCGTATTCTTTAAGATCTTCAAGGTCAATGGTAAGTGCTACTTGTTCACGATGTGCTAGCTTGGTCTAAGAAATAAAAACAAGTTATAGTAGGTTGAGGTAAGATGGGACAAGTTTTAATTTACTTTTCTGCTACCATTTGGTAGTAAACACAGTTATTAAATATATAACTGTTGTCCTGCTATTCTATAGAAAAGTGCTAACAATTGTTTAAAACACAATCAGGAAATAAGGGATATTAAGTGCTAATAGAGTAACAGTATCCTATACCCAACACTAGTTCACATTGGCCAACTAATACTACATCACTTATTTTATTAAAATTTTGGTATACATATTTAGTAGAACTCTATACTGCCTATACTGTAAACACAGCATCCTATTTCTTGCCTAAGAACTATTCGTAAAGAACTAACCAGTCGTAAGATTATTAAACATACGTGAGCGACATAACTAAGTAAATTGCACGATCAGCGTCTAGTTACGTAAATACAACGCCTGGCAAGATTCGATTAATTATTCATTTACGTGAAGTCCGTGAGACTTCTTCAGTCGAATTTTCCGTGCGAAGCGAAATCGTACAACAAGTTAGAGAAAAGACTCCTTTTCTTTATTGGCGAGCACTAAATCTCGCGCACGAACAGCGCGAAGGTTTATGAATCTCAAATCGACGGTCGTTATGCCTCTTGCTCGCTGCGTCGTTCTCTAGCAGCTGGCTCCGGCAAGTTCTATTTATAAAGCTCTGATAAATGACAGCTTATATGCGCTATGCCGTTGCCGATAACATAGAACTACTTGGCACTGTGGCTAATATATACTGGAGCGCCGTCTGGGGACGTTTGTGACAATGGTTGCTAAGTGATGTCTCTCTCACGTTCAGTTTAACTAATTTCTAACTTTTTGAATCGGAATCTAAATTTTTAATCGCAGTCCTGAAGAATATAGCTGTAATAACACGCCATCTAGTTTCGTGAATAAATTGACTAGTACTGTCTGAATGTCCGCGCCAATTTTACTGCTTGGCACAATTTGAAGTTAAAACGAACGGTTGGCCGCGCGAAGAAGGTTTACGAACAATACGAATCCACTTTTCGGTTTTCAATGGTCCCTTCGTGAATAGAAACATAGCGCCGGAGTTTCTTTAGCCGAATAGAAACGTCTTCGTCCCTAACAAACGAGATGGCTGAATGCTCGAAGTTGGCCAAAGGAAACACAAGCCAACTGTTAACGGACACCGAGGCCTATTCTCTTTTTGCATTGATGGGCAAAAGAAATTCTTTCGGCGGCCGTTCCCGCCCAGCAAATTACTATTGAAGACTGGCGTCTAGATAAAACTGATTGTAAGTAAAAAGAGAAAATTTCGACGACGGCCAATTGCTGAACTGTCAACCATACAATGGTTCAATGGTTTCTTATACCCGTGCTTTTAGTTCCAGGAAAATAGGCCAACAACGGCCCAGCGGACCACGTGTTAGGAATCGTCAGCATGACACTCGATAAAAATGGCAACTTTTAAGCAACTGTGTTAAACAAAAAGTAAGACTTTGTAGCAGCAAATGCTTTTCTTTTTTCACACCACGGGCAAAATGAGTTTAACCATTGAAGTGTTGTGTGTTTATTAAACCAAAGTATTTGTTTTCGCGGTCGCGGTTACGTAGGCTGGCTTTCGGTGTGCGTACACCACAAGCTCTTGAAGTATTTCTAGTTTACGATAACCTCAAATGTTTGATATGTCGAGTAAAGATTGCGTCATCGCAAAATGGCATCTGCCGATTATTTTCTAGTTAGAGATCAAAGATAAAAGCAAGTGCACTTATACACAGTCATAGAAAAGGATTTCGAATTACAGAACTCATTTCCGGTTCACGGGTCTTTCTGTGGTAATATTCCCGACCGGTGTAAACAGTTTAAAAGTTGAATCGATTTAGAACACTGCACGAATTGGTTGGAGAGTAAAATTGCGACTGACATTGCTCTGTCATTGACAAGGCGCCTGCAGGCAAAGAAGAAACACGAGTTCTTGCGAAAGAATTCGATTTTGAGCTGCGAGTTGTCTTCACAGTTTTGTTTAAACGCTCGTAAAACCCAATGTTAGTAAAGACATTGGTATAAAACCTATACACGGTGAGCCATTAATAAGAAACGTGCTCTGTTTAAGGATTGGATTAATTGTTAAACACAAACCAGCGCGGGAATACACACTAACAGTACACGTTGTTATCTAAGTTACACATTAAAACAAAGACAGGAAATAAAATACTTACCAAAACCTGGCCGTATTTAAAGCATTTTCCCGAACCCGAATGGTCGTCTTGACAGAATTCACTTAAAAACGACTTGCAACGTTCTAAAAACAAAGAATAACAAACGAAATTAATATGCTACTTTCTTGGATTCGCCCTTCACGCGCCTACAGTGAAAACTAAGTTTTCACGAGCGTAACTGTCATTGCGGCATGACCTCACGCTGGGCGCTCAGCTTGAACAGGTAGGGCATTCTGCCCCTTTTCCCTGCTGTGTAAATAAGCAGTTCAAAAACCGTAAAATAATCTCTATGTCTGCTGTACATAGAACGACGACAATGAGAATATCCTTTCTTTCCTGTTTAAAACACTTCTGCGAAAACCTTCGTGCTAATTTAGTTCGTCTTAGTTCATTGCCATGAAGGCATCTACTTAGTTGCCAAGAGTAACAGGCGCGCGGCATTTTGTGAAACTGTCCTCCGTTTGTGGCAAGCAGATAACTTCCCTGGTTCATGCTTGACTGCTCCATAAAAGAGCGGGCAAGGAGTGGTGTTTGTAGACCGCTATCTCCAGCGGCGCGCACACACACAAGAGTATGCGCGAAGTTATAAGGCGTCTTAAGAGCGTGCCATAAACGGCGGTGCGGCTACGCAAACAGAAAGAAGCGCGAGCGAACTGCGAGCAAGTACTCAACCGTGTCCACTACGATTACCTAACTTATCTGCCTTCGTTAAAAGAGGTCAATGACTAATACTGAAGTGACGATCAAAATGCTCGACGAATTTCGCAAGAATACGGAACGTTGTTGTAAAACATCGGCACCTTAAGATTTGGAAACACGCGAGCGTTTTATAACACCGGAAACCAGGTGGAAAGTTGGGTAATAAAACGACTCCAGTATCTCACTTTTCAGAAATAGTAAGCCCTTTATAAAAATAACTAAAAATGGTCCAAATACAACATGAAAAATCAATAAAATTTAAATGAATTATACTATTGCAGTAGATGTAAAATATATTGCAGTACAAACATTTAAAGATTGTATATTAACCCTGGAAAATGTGACACTAGACCAATAAGCTTAAGACTTATGCCTATTCACTATTCAAATGCTGTTCTGGGAAATGGTTTAATTCAGTGACAATTAATCTATTACCATAGAAACATATATAGCAAATTTTTTAAAATATATCCTGCTACTGTTTCTCCTCACCTACTTTTTGATACCTGTTTGAGGTATGGTAATGTATGTAAATACAACACTTAAGGAGAAATTAACAGATTAAGGCATGCGTATGTATGTGTGTGGGATAGAATGTAAAGTAACTCATGAAAAATTCCCAAAGTTAGTGCCAAAGTTTTTTTTGAATTTTACACAAAATCACATTGCAAAGTAAATTGCAGTTTTGCAAAATACAGTTACATTGATAGTTGTAAAACCTAGGCAACCTTGATTAGTGTGTTAATTGCAATATACTTTGGCTCTGCTCATGTGTATAGACACCTAAAGGCAGGATAACACGCCTTAATGTCTTAAACTAGGGTTCCAAAACATATCATGTCATCTGTTTTGAAAGTTGGGAAAAAAAGTCAATCTAGGCCTTATTAATGTTCTGCCTATGAAAACTGCTCATCTGTATCATAATAACAATAAGCCTCTGGCCTTCTATATAAACATATAAGGGGGTACAATGAGATAAGCCAGACACAGCGATTCAGATTGTTTGTATGGATGTATCAACATATTCAAGTAATATATTTTCTCTTCAACAATTTCCTTGTGGTGATTAATAAACTTCTTTGTACTTGTTGAATCTTTTGTTAAATATCCAATGTAAGTGAGTGCTCAATAACTTTATAGACAAATTGAATTTAAGAATACTGTCATGTGTCACGAACACTTGAAATCAAGGTATAACGGATAAACAACGTCCGGCGCCGTGGAGTGGTTAGCAAGGCTGCCTCCAATGGAGGAAGACCAGTTCAAGGTTCGTCACTGCTATCATATGTCATGTGTCCAAGCTTGATGTGTATGAACACTTGTGTTATAATGACTGTCGTTTTATAAACCGCAAGGATAAAGCAAGTTATATTCAATCATATAAACAAAATAATCATAGCATCAATTAAGGAGCATTGGCTGTATGAGATGCAATATTTTGTACAATACTTTACAACAGGTTCACACCGGTGGACCTACATTAAGGCTGAGTGTCATGTGCAACTTAAAAATAAAGAATAATTAGGACAAAAGTATGCAACTCAAAAAGAAATAATATGAACTTAAGTTGATTAAGCAAATGCTGCTGTGTTTTAATACCATATGTGTTATTTGTGGTTATATTCAAGTTTAAGTACTGTGCTAACTTTCACACTATTCCATGTGGACAGGCAGAAAAGTTGACGCGGAGTTCACCAATTTTACACAAAGTACCGCATATGATATATTATATTATTAATCGCAAAGGGCACCGAAAAATTTAAGGTGATTAAAAGGAATTACAAACATAAAGTTTGGAAATACAACGAAAAAAGGAAAACTTGCACAAAACTAACTCATTAAATTTTTGTTTAAATATATGTTTGCTTGCGTTACCAGATGGCAATAAAAATTCTTTGTATATCTGGCTTATTTTTCAATTGTTAATCATCTAACAACTAGATTTGCCAATCTTTCAGCACATATTAGATTCATATAGCGTCTTAATGCATATACAACAAACAAAAACACAACATCACTACAATGTTGAATGAAATTACAATTATAAACACGTTGTTTTAAATTAAGAGGCAGTAGGCATATAAATAAAGATATAAGGTAGCTAACATAGCTTATGCAACAGTATTACCTGCCTTGCCCACAATTCTGTCACTGGTATTTCAATTTGCAACCTAGTGTTATAAATATGTAAAGATTGCTATTCATAATATTGGCCTTGTATGTTGTATATACATTTTTTTGTATGCTATTAGTCCTCTGTATTAAACTGATTAAACCGTTTCAACTTTGGCTTTTACATTTGAACCAAGATATATTAAGTTAGTACATTGTCATCACATTGCCAAACCATATATATTCACAGTTTGTGTTTTACAATTCTCATTTGAATGATTAGCCTATTATTTATAGCAATAATAATAACATGCAACTCTTAACATTTATGAATAACATTATTAGGCATTTTTCATTCTAATCATACAATTGAAAATATTACACATAAATAAAAAATAAAATAAGCACCATACTGAAACCACAATTTTTCTGTTTCTATTGGTATTATAATAGTGGTTCTCAACCTTTTCTGCTTACAAACGGGTAAAATTTAAAACAAACTTTGCGGACCAACGAGCCTTCAAAAATCAACTCAAAATGTAAACACGACAAAATGAGCAAAGAATTACGACAAACGACAAAAGTGTGCAAAGAAAAAGACTTCAATTTAATGAGAAATTTGAAGCTTTCTTTTTGAAACATCTTGCACTTTGCAATTGGATATAAAATTAATATATTTGGCGGACCGACTGAAAAGTCGCTGTATTAAAACAAGCAGCAATAAAAAACATTTTACAGAACCAGAGTCGTGGCACACTGCTAAGGACGTCTGCCTCTAACCGAGGGATATTAGATTAAAGCTAACGCATTGCGGGCATTTTTTTGGGCAAGACAGTGGCCCCTTACGGCTTGCGAAATTATCAGCCATATAGGCCTATAAAGAAATAAAATAAATCTAAAAAAACATTCACCTACAAGTTACATACATGGTAACTCTTAAGTGAACAAAAGGTGTATGAAATAAAACACTCGTGTTGTAATGGCTTTTGTTGCCCGCTATGAAATATATTAAATTAGACAATACCTAGCAAGCTAGGTGTATAATAACAAACACAAAGTTGTACCTTTATCAGCTGCATAATCTCTTTTGTTCTTTCCAGTGGCCATGATTAACAATTCAAACTTGAATAAAAACACTAACAACACAAACTGTCAACAACAAAAACTTGTTATTTTCAAGCGCAAAAAAAAACAAAAACCAATTAAATAATAAAATGAGCGCAGATTTCTGGAACTTTTTGTGCGTTTAAGTATCACAGTATTTATAATGTGTGGAAATGATAAATTGTCAGGCACAGGTATTATAAACTGCAACATATATAAATTAAAAGACTGAATCTAAAGTGAAAGTAAGTTTTTTGTAAAAACATGTTAATTCTAAATGTTGCGGCCGGACACATATAATTAATCTTTCTAACATAGGCTGAAAATTCCAAGATAAAAATACAAAATTTAAAAAATATAAGTCTTCTCAATGCAGCCCTGTGATAAGAATCATACTCTTGCATGACCATAAAATAACAGTTGTTATATTACATGTGTTTTGTTTCAGACATCTTGTGCCAGCTTACAAGTTACCGTATATAGTAGGTTACTTTGTGGGTGACTATATTCTTTTTGAAAACTGCTGAAATTACGTGGATTTTCTTAAAAATCTGTCTTTTAAACCTTTTTTTCTATTATGGTGATTTTTGATTAAAAATATTGTGATTGGCAAAAAATATCAAAGAAATAACCAAACACTCGTACACATGTGTATACTTTATTTACGACATTTAATATAAACAAGGAATTCCCACTTTATTTTAAAGAGGAAATTTAAAAGTAGAATATTTTTTAGGGGGCAGTTAAGTAAATTAAATCATTCAAATAATTAATTTAAGAACAAACAAAAAAAACAAGATAAACGTTACCCTAGTTTAATCACCATTGTAAATATGCCTACGATACAGTGGGTATATATTATATATATAATATACATAATCATATTAACGCACAACAATGCTGTTCTTTACCTTAATAATATAATAAAGTAAATATATCTGGTGTAATATAAATGCTTGTATATAAAAGAGATACCAAGACCCTCACATAAGCCTGTGAAGATCACCTTAAACAATAACATCGTAGATTGCAAATTCTTTTTTTTTATTTTCACGCAACAGTTTTCGGTCTGAAAATGTTTACTGTCTAGGATATTTACAAACCTGAAGCTATATATCAAAAACGAATATTTTTTCAACCAATAGTATTTACCTTTTTGCAAGGTAACTAAGGAAAAACTAAATACTACTTTATATTTGCGATAAAACACAAAGCGTTCCTTGTCCGCCATGCAACTATTTTGCTTTGTCAATCAAACGGCGCGGGGAAAATATCCTTGGCGGGAAAAGTTTCATAGAAATAAAAAATCACGACTCACCCAGGCCGATAAGAAATCTCACATTTTAGGTTGTAAAAAACTACAAACGCACCAACACGTTTGCATGAAGACGTGTTTTATTCAAGTAATTATTAAGTCCCGTGCAATAAATAAATGCAAAATTAACGTACACTGTCCAACCCAAATTTACCGGTTTGTAAAGACCGTGCACCTACATTTGTTACTGCCGCATTACATTACAAACTAAAGGCGTGTCAGTCGAACTCTTGCTTGAATTTGACAATTCAAAAACTGCAGGAAAATGAAACACAATAACTTAAGAAGCGAAAAAATACAGCATATACGAAAAGAAAGTGTTTTGAATTGCTCTGAAATCAAAAGTTCAAAAAAAGAAGCTTTGTCGTTCCGTAACGACCAAGTTGATGTCGCTGGAATTGTCCGACCTAAACCAAGGATATTCCTCGTACTTAAAAACCAGGTGATTTCACCACCTTCTGAAAAAGACATGATGAAACTGGTCGGTAGAAATGCTACAAGCTGTGTGTAGCCTATCAACCTAATAACGAAAACTATGGCAGATTTAAGAATGAAAAAAGATTAGAGTCAATAAAAGTGCACAGAGTGTATAATTCGACGCTTCGACCGTTCTTCGAAGTCCTGTAGTAACTCGTCTATGTCGTTGTCCAGGTCGTCGGATCCTTCCAGCTAGAAAGTAAAAAATAAAATATTGAAACATTAAACTTCTGTCAGGGGGAATAATCGTTAATAGCTGATTATTTTAAATGTTTTACGCCATGCAAAGTTTCCACTTCCAATTTTGCATATTAAGGCTTAACAGGTAGTGAACACAGGTGTATAGCATCGAAACCAGCATTCGTCACTCAGTGCCATCCACACCGGTGCAATAACGTTGTCACAAAAGTGTGTATTCAGAAGAACCATTTGTATCATGTGTAAAAGAAGTTTGTAATTCGATACCCGTGCCAATACCTGACGTACACCCACCCAAATGCTCGACAGTATACAACTCGTGTATTTTAACATTTGCGTTTTCCATTGTATTTAAATACGCCCGTTTCAAAATAGACGACGATGTGTATTTCCACGCTACCTTTTTCGAAAGTTCGCAAACAACAAATGCGCCAATTGTTGCTTCTTCATGATTATCTTGTATATCAAGGTTTATAACGTGTACTGCTTCCATGGTTTCGGATTCTCGAGTGTTAAAATCTACAAAGACAGAATTTATATCAATGTTAGAAGTACGTTGCTCAAAATTCTAATAACCTTTTGTTACCTTCCATTATTTGGTCATAAACTCTTTCCTCCAACGTAATAATTACATCAAACTGGCCAACGTAGTCTTGAAACCGTTGTGGACGATCTTTGATTCGTCGATTTCGGTCCAACATGTTTAGCACGCCATTCTGTGTATATCTATGTACGTTCGGAGTCAAGGAATACGGATTTCGTATGGTTTATTGTCATTAGTGTGACAGTGTTATGCGCTATATGTGTTATTCTATTTATAATAATGAAAGTAATATAATATACAAACGCTTAATTGGTGAGAAGATTTGTACGTCTTTCTTTTATTTAAAAACCTGTAAAATATGAAGTTAGTTATTATAGTCATTTATTTGTTTTAATTCACATAATGTAATTTATGACGTTAATTGCTGATTGACAAAAAACTCATAGTCCTTCTTCACTTTTTTCCAAGTCGATGAACGTAATCTAAACTGACAGTTTAGACGCGTATAAAGACTGGCATTTGCTTTTTCAGTTCAGAGCGATATAGTACTCTACTGCCATCTGGCGGATAGAAAATTAATCTTTTGTAATGTCGAATAATACCACATTGGCTGCATCCAGGCTGACAGGCAAAACACTTTACTACGTGTTCATGTATATCACTTTATTGAATATATATATACTGTCCTCCGGTGCATAATTTGTATCAAAACTTTGACTTACTTTGAAAATACATTTTCTTGAAATTCGAAGCACTTTGTTCAGAAAGTCTGAAAAACAGTTACATTACAAATTACTTACATTAAAAGCGTGAAATCAGCCGATGATTTTCCAACCAACTACAACGCATACACAAATTTTTATTTATCAACCGACTAATATAGCAAGGAATGTCTGAACAACAATTTTTTTTCGTTATGTGGGAGGGGAAGATGGGACACCGTTTCATTATATTGTCTCGTCGCAATTGGAAGCAAACAAAGAACATTTAAAGAAATACAAAACTGTACCCTCACGACTTCCATATACCGTTGCTTATGGTTTAAAAACGGCCTGGATATTTAAATATTATGTGCTACAGGTGTCCCATCTTCCCCCACACTATACTATATTTGTTCGCCAACAACAGTTGCTATTAATAGTCCAAATTGTCGGGTTTAGAAAGTAGATTACTTTCTGATTTTAATACTTTCAAGTTTTTAAAAAGCATTATAAGAACAGCGTGATATACTTACCCAAATTCAGGATTACCAGTTTGTGACAACGCTACCAAACAAGTTGATACAAATAACTTCATTTTTCCAGAGCTAAGAAAAGGATAGTAGACGAGTGAGCGAATGACAATTCCTACACTTCTTTAAAATATAGCTAATAGCTTATATATGTATAATAAAATAAAAATTGAAAACACAGTAACGACTGCTCTTTGAGACTTCGCATTGAGCTGTTGGGGAAATTTTCTTTTAGTTTCAGTATTACCACAATCGTATTTTTCATTTACTCTTCGGTTCTGGTGCTGGGGCATTCTGTAAAGTAAATTTGAATAACTTGTAATGCAATGATAACTTAATTTATTAGTTATCTCTTCGAATACATTAACGAAGATTAAGATGCATTGTACAAAAGAAATTGCAAGCGTTTATACTTGGCTTATAGGACGTCTCAACTGTGGGATAAAATGGGACAACTTTTTCACATAGGATCCAAATATATCCTGTGTTTTAAGCAAATAGCACCGCTTTATGGGAAACGTGTGGATACGGTTTTTTAAATTTTTGAAATGTCTTTTTTACTATCAACACTCGTGAGAATACGGTTTTAACATTCTTTGAGTGTTTTTGAGTGTTTTTTTTTTGTTTACTAACAAATAGGACGAGATATAGAATGAAGCCAATCTTACCCCAACCTACAACATAAAATATTTATCTGTGCAAGAACACCCGATTACAACATATAACAGTTTTCTAAAGCTATAAACTGGTCAAAGGACTAAGTTAGACACGAATTCATAACTTTTAAAACGACCAATCAGATAGCACCATTATTTTCGCGTCCGATTACGATGTGCGCCAGTCATTAGTGCAAAGAGGCGGACGCGTGCCAACTGTATCACCACACCCGGTTACTTAGTTAACAAGTTACCATAGAGGTAACTTTGCGGGTGATTTTTATATGTGGCGTACACGTTATACAAACCCCAAGAGAACATTGGTTTAGAGAAAATTCCGTTGGGAGCAAACCATTTTGTCCAAGAACAAACAGGCCTCGCAACGGTGGCACCGTCGAGCTCCAAACCCAATTGGCGAGAGGCGAGCGCCTTAACAGGTGTGCCATGGCGACGAAAAAACTGTGTTTATTGAAATAACATCTAAAGTATAGTACTCTGGGGTAAGAGTAAGATGGGTTACAGTTTGCACCGAAATTTCATATTCCCTGATCGTGTTTTAAACAATTAACAACTCGATTTTAGAGTCGCAGGCTATGGTTATATAATTCTGTAAACATTCTTTGTTTACTACCAAATGGATTACGAAAAGAAAAGGAAAAAATGTTCCATCTTACCCCTACTGTAAATACATAAGCTACTAATGTTGCAGAGCAGTTGATGCTTTTTTTCATTTTAAACAACCAGTATATGTGGTGTAAATGTGTTGCACCTCTTGTTGAAGACCTGATTAAGCTGCCTTGACTGAGCATATTGTGGACAATAACAGGACTGACATAGCCCTAATGGCACAAGACTATATCCCAAAAAATTACCATGTGTGTAATTTGTGGATGCGTATTTTTTCTGCCTGGCTGACAAATTAGATAACCCATAGGTTGGAGCAATTGCTGACAAATGTCCAGATCACACATTCGCCAACAAAGGTACTCGCAACCAGCCTTGGCAAGCGTGCTTACAACTGTGTCGCTTACAATGGAATTACTTTCTTTGTTCTTAATTATTTTTTTGGTTCTTAGAAGTCCAGCTCTGGACAATGTTAATGGTAATAGATGCAAACATGTATCTTGTATTGACTTAGTTGATAATTTTTTCAAAAATTCCTTAGAAAAACGGCTATATACTGTGTAGTTGCAACACAGTGACACTACCATATCTATACATACTTGAATAGTTAAACATACATGTTTACATTAGCATACCATTTGCACATGATAAAATATGGTTACGTCATCAATAACATGCATTAACAGTTAAGTCAATTTAAAACATAAAACAAATTTGAAATACTTACCAACAAATTTTGTAGTTAAGCAGAATAATATACAGGGAGTAATGACAGTGCCGGTTCTGTTTGATACCTTTAAAAAAATATAAAATCAGATTATATGCATATATATATATATAAATTAAAATATCTAAAGAAATCCTAAAAATTTTAGTGTTTGATGAAATTTGTTCTTTCAGAGTAAAAAACTTTTTTTAACATTACATGGAGAGAAAATCATATGTAATTTTTGTCTTTTGACCCAACTTGACTAGGCCTATATATACATGTTTTGAAAACAAAATCTACATACTGTTTCCGTGTATGAAGTTCTTTTCAATCATATGTCAATCATATAGCTGGAAGAAGCAAGATTCTCTTCAAAATTATCATCATCCAGTTTCTGTGCTTATATGGAAACATATATTAAAAAACTACAATTTATCTTTTTCGTGACTTAAAAAACTAAAAGGATGCGCCTAAATAAGTAGAATATAAATAAATATAATAGTTATTTTGGTACTGGTACCAATAGTTTACACAGATTTCCTATAAAGGATACAGATTTCTGTCTTTTTGTTTCAAGTCAGTTAAAATATCATCATATTTTGTACTAAAACTGTAGACGTTTGGTCTATCGGCAGAAGAGCCGGGCAGTTTCACTTGATTTCCCGACCCAAAAGATTCAACCTGATATCCTCGCTTACTGAAAAAAACAAATTATTGCTTTAGGAATTTGAAATTTCATAATGCAGCCCTTGAGATACCTTAGTTTAGAAAAAAAATCTTTGCCACAACATGTCAAAAATCTGTGCCTGTCATTGCTGTTCAGTTGTATACCCAATTTGTCACATATCTTTACTTCTAGTAAATGCGTAACATTTAAAATAATTAAGAAACATCACTTAGTTATAATGTTAAGTTGTTACAACACAGGTGTTCCGTTCCATACACTCCATATTTAACTTTGTGAGTGATATTTATATTTTCATTAACCTTTTTCCACCTACGAGTTATCAGCAAATTAGGTATCTAACTTCGTAACTTAGTAAGCGATTGTTTTTTTCCGGATGGCTAACAATTTAGTAAACCTACAGGACCATCGGGTTGAAACAATAGCTGTTAAGTGTCTTGTCCAAAGACACATATACCTACAGTAAACATTTTACTACCAAACAAAAGGTACAATTAATTGCACAGCAAGCATCTTTGCCACAAATTTATACCAACTAATTAGTAATTACACTGAACAGGTTAAACACAAACCTATAACTTACCTCATACACCTATGTGCTTCCATGCTTCTGTTCATGTTACTCGAGCAAACAACAGCAAAACTTAACTTGGGCATTTTTATAAGTCAGAATGTGGTTTTGATTGAATTACTTAAAGCTACAAAAAAGTTTTAATTAGATACACCATGCAATGTTGGGATTTTTTGGATTAATAAATAAAAAAGTCAATTTTTACTCTCGTTTAAGGACCCATTGACGATCGTTATAAAATGGGTGTGCCATAGTAGTGTCATTGTAAGTTGTAAAATTTAGTTAACAATAGTAAATAGTAATGGTGATTTAATCTATGAAAATTTGTATTTATTTATGAAAAACGTTAAAACAAACTTTTGTATGTGTTTCCAACAAATTTTAAGCACCAAACTACGATAGCACCCCAAAGATGATTAATTGAATACGATTTAGATTTCTGAAACTATTGTAAAGGTAAATCTCGAAACAAGAGAGACGCGATAAAAGTAAACGGAAAAGGCAAATAACATTAAACTCTGCGACAAATTTGAATAATTTGAACCCGATTTTTATCGAGTTTTTACGCTACTTTTACAATTACACAGGTTTGGAAAAGAAAAGGCGTAATAACGTGACGTAAGAGTGAAATGTCAACCAATGTGTCTTGAGTGTAAAGTAAAAGAACGGAAATTTTGCGAACGACCATTTTCGGTCTGTTTTTATTGGAACCACCATTATAATATTACACAAATTCTTTCAAGACTACACGTTTATACAATATTAAGATATCATAGTTTAAAAGTTTTATTTTAAATTTCTAAAAATCATGTAATTAATTTGAAGTAAGATAGTGTTGGCGTTGCGTGACTGGACATTTTACTTCACCGTACAAAACGATAGAGATGTCCACGAGCCGGAGTCGGACTCCTACAGGAGCCGAACTCCAGCTACTTTTGGCCAAACCGGAGCGGAGCCGGAGTCTGGTTTAAACATGCTTTCCTGAAAGAATTTTATACATATGCATAAATACGCAGTAAAAGCAAAGGTAGTCGTAACTTTGTTGGTTTGAATTAGATTCCTTAGACACAAATAAGGACTCGCACCCAGCCTAACATTTTTAAAACGAGTCATGAATTGGATAAAAAAGACAAATACGATCATGCATTCACATAAAGAAGACACTCTTTTTCCTGGTCATTGCTTAACAGAATATTTTTGTCTAGTGTTAAACACAGAAATAAAAAAGAATAGACCGCGCATCTCCAATGTTGGTAAAGGAGAGAGCATGATACACTCTCTTTTTTCACGACTCGTTCCCTTAGTCAATGGAAGCCAGAGCGTTAAATGTAGTTTTTTTCGTTTTTTGACTTAATTTAAGTTTATAGAAAAAAAAAAACTATTTCCAAACATGGTATGCAGAAAAGTATACTTACCTTCTAAAATCACTGTGCACCTATCTTTTATAATGGAGACCAAGCGAAATGGGGACGGAGTTGGCGGTCACGTGAATAGAAAAAAAAATATATAACGGTTTTAGGCACAGAAATAAAAAAGAGTAGAACGCGCAACTGCCCAAAACCGTGATATATTCTTTTTTCTATTCACGTGACCGCCAACTCCGTCCCCATTTTCCTTCGTCTCCATTGTAAAAGATAGGCGCATAGTATTTTTGGAAGGTTTTACCTGTTTATTTTAAAAATTATACCAACTATTCAAGTTTATTAGGCCAGTTTAGTTATTTAGTAGGGTAACGCTTACAGTTTACCACTTGTTTAGGAAATTTAATTATTTAAAAAAATTAGTTAAAAATTTTAAACAAACGATTTGTAAGAAATATATATATATTAGAAAATAGTTGTTTTACACTATAACTTTAAATTAAGTCAAAAATCGAAGAAAAACTACATAAAACGTCATCGACTCCATTGACTACAATAGTAAACGGGAACGACCCGCGAAAGAGAGAGAGAGTGTATCACCTCTCTCCTTTGCCGGCATTGGAGATGCGCGTTCTATTCTTTTTTATTTCTGTGGTTTTAGGCAGTTGCGCGTTCTACTCTTTTTTTATTTCTGTGGGTGTTAAATCATCTATGGTTAAACACAGAAATAATAAAAAAGAGTAGAACGCGCAACTACCCTAAACCAGAGCCATAGAAATACCGAGTAGTCCAACCCAGAGCCATAGAAATACCGAGTAGTCCAACCCATTGTTACGTAAAAGACAAATTGAACGCCATCTTGTTTCCAAAATAACACAGTAGGTATGGGGAAAATGCATGTTTTTCGGTCAATTAGAGAAAAACTTGAGTCTAAAAACAAATTTAAAGGTTGAAAAGTGTAAAAAACATGTGTTATTTGTTTTCTGTGTCAAAAAAGTCAAGAATTAGAATTAGAAGCGGTTGATTTGCGACATTTTAGTCATTTAATGCGTCTAAATTTATACATTTTTTTCTAAAAAATGTTTGGTAAGGTAAATAGAAGCTGTTTTACACCTTCCCACAATAGGAAAACACAAACAAAACTTAACAAGTTCGTTTAAACCCATTGTCAAAGTCACCACTTTTGCTCTATTTTGGACACACATAGACGGCAGTTGGACTACTCGGTGTTTATACGACTCTGCCCTAAACCGCGATATATTCTTTTTTCTATTCACGTGACCGCCAACTCGGTCCCAATTTTGCTTGGTCTCCATTGTAAAAGATAGACGCACAGTGGTTTTAGGAGGTTTTAGCTGTTTATTTTAAAAACTACACTAACTCTTCCAGTTTATTGGGCCAGTCTATGAACAAACTCTGCTCGACGCTCGCCATAAGAACTTTGTAACTATTTGAAACAGTTCTGACGTCACATCGAAAAGCTGTGAACTAGAACTTGCGGCGTCGAGCAAAATATTGAAATTCAGCAAAGCGAACAAATACACGTTGCGGTTGTGATACACAGGTACGCTGCAAAAGAGCGAGGCATAGTCACACTCACATTCATAGGTCTACAGTGAAGTATAGTTAATGTCACTGTGCAGTGTTATACGTGCGTGTATTGTACAAGTTAATAAGTTATTAATCTTGGTTTGAAGTCCTATACAGCCACGTTCTTTTGAGCAAATATACAAGTTTAAAATATACGAGTAAACTTGCCCTTTAGCTAGTTTTAGATGCGCAACAAAAAGGAGTCAATTGACAATAAACGTACATTTTTTATATACGTGACTTTACAGATTATCAATTAATGTTCTATGATTTAGTTGGTGTAGTCTTAATATGGATAAAAAATTCTTTGAAGGCATCCGATGTCTTCTTCCAGAAGGAAATAACGTTGATATGCAGCAGTTCGCGGATTTTTTCAACAATGCGCATATTCACCACCCACAAATAAAACAGTATAACGGTTACAACCTATTTCCGGGATTCGAACCCAATACTGCGGATTACGTTTACAACAAATGGGAACCTAAGAGTGGTGACGTCGTGGTGTGTTCGTACCCCAAAACAGGTATACATATAATAGTAATTTTTATTAACTGTGAGAAAAACCTGTTAAAAATATCAGTTACTGTGTGTATACCTTTTTTTTAATGGAAGAATGTAACTTTATTCTTGCGTGGCCGAAAAAAGATATTCGTTTTAACACAGGTGTTCCGTTTCATTCACTGCGTGGCAGCTTACGAGTTACAACTTATGTAATTTTGTGGGTATTTTTCTGTTTTATGTTGTATGACTGACAATTTAGACAACCCGTTAGTGACCCATGGCTATTAAGATATCTTGCCCAAAAACACATACGCCACCAATGGTAGCAGCGACGATTCTTTAACCCATTACCTCTGGATTACAGACGGTCGTGCTGACCTACTGTGCCACGGCGGCGGACCCTTTCCACCCCTGCCCGTCGAACAGTTTAATGAATTTAACTTTTATGTACCCTTGCGTGTTGAGGCAACAACACGGGTGTTCTGTTTCATTCACCTCGTGCCAACTTAGAAGTGGTGTCTTAAATTACACATATGCAATGGTAATCGAACCTCTGTACTAAAGTAACTGTATTAGTTATTTCTATTTATGGTTTTATTACAAAAAAGTTATTTTAAACTTAAATGATGTATAACCAACTGCAACGCTAAGTATTTTGCGGATGAAAGTAAAATGCGATAGTGTTGTTAGGTTTAAACACTATTCATAGAATGTTAGTTGTGTAGGCTACATACCATTTCCCCTACGAATACGATTACCAAAAAATAAGTGGGTTTATAGACTTTACTAATGGTCGTAACTCATTAAAATGTTTTACCTGCGGAACAGGCACAACTTGGCTCCGTGAAATCATCCATCAAATACTGTACAGCAATGAACCTGATCTTCTTGCAAAGATAAAACACTTTTCGCCAGTTTTTTCATGCTTGGAAATCGGGCCAGGTACTTGTGCATTAACGCTAAAACATGTAAGAAATGAAATATCCTTAGCCAGTTTAACAGGAAGGGGCATATTTCATACTTCTCCATGATTACATTATTAATCGTGTGTCAAATGGGACGAGAAAATGGAATAAAAAGGTGCCCTCCCACCCTACTATAATTATTTTTATATTAGTCAGCAAATTCGAAGTGGTGGATAATCTTATTATGCCAAGAAGAGTTTTCATGACCCACTTGTCACCAGCATGCTTAAACTTTGACAAGTTTCAACGTAAAGGTATAAAGGTTAGAAAATGCATAAACATTTGATGAAGTTTTGTTTCTGCACTGAACCTAACTGAAAACCATATAGGTATGTAGTTTTTGTACGCGTGTTTTGTGCTTTCAGAAACAATTTTATGAAACAAAGCTAACAAAACGGCATCTTAAAAGTTATTGCGAGACGTTTAAAAGTCTGTAACGGTAAAGAGTGATATGCACTTTAACACATAATATCCAAATATCTTGTTTTAAACAATTAACAACGGCCTATGAGAGTCGTGGGGATACGGTTTTATAATTCTTTGAATGTTTCGTTTTCTACAAAATGGGACGAGAAAATAGAATAAAAAGTTGTCCCGTCCCGTCTCACCCCACCCGACCCCAGTATATGTATTAAAATTATTAGCTTTGAAATGCCTCAATTCGTCTATGTATAGGACATCGGTCCTATTTAAACTATTACAAATACTCACAATTTATTTTATCAGCTTATCTACATCATGAGAAATCCCAAAGACCAAGTTATTTCCTGGTATCACTTTGCTCATCAACACCATTTCATTCAAAACAAAGTCGAACCTTGGGACAAACTTTGTCCTGAAGATTTCGGGAAGTTCATTGATATCTGTATAGAAGGTGGGTTGTGTTTATTACTTGTCGTTGCTACCATTATGGGTGTCTTTGGGTAAAACACTAAACGGCGTGTTTAAACAATTACCGACGGTCTATGGAAGTTGTGAGGATACAGTTGTAAAATTCTTTGGCTGTTCTTTGTTCACTTACAATGAGAGAAAATAAAATGAAAGACTATCCCATCTTCCCCCACCCCTGTTATACGTGTCTCACATTAACCATTTTGGTTCAGGCAAAAATGTTATTTCTTTCTAGCATTCTCACTTGCAGAATGACAGTTAAAGTTATATCTGCAGAAATTACAGTCGCGTTATCCCATTATTATTAACAGGAAATCAAGGATACTTTGGAAAGCAAGGAGAAGGCTACTTGGAACACGTAAGATATTGGTACGAACATAAAGATGACCCAAATATTCTATTTGTGATGTATGAAGATTTAAAGCGGGTAAGAAGGAATTGAGGAGGCATATTTATTAGTTACTTTCAATGCAACCACAATGGTAGCTGCATCGAGCAACGAACCCGGTACCTTCTATCGTTACTAGCCGAGTTCTCTAGCAAGTATAGCATGACGCATACTACTATACAGTTACGTGACTGCCCCAGAATTAAGCTTTTAGTAATCTCCTAGTACTTCAAAACAGGATTTTTGCAAAGAAGTTCGGAAAATATCCGATTTTCTTGAAGTACCGCTTTCAAATGCACAAGTGGATCAAATAATGAAAAACACGTCAATACAGAGCATGAAAAAAAATGTGCCAGACAAAGCAACAGACCTTGCAAAATCTATGGTCAGAAAAGGTAGTCAAATTTAAAAAAAATGTTGATTGAGAAAGAATGAATTATACACTTACACTTACTTATCCTTGTGTAGTGGGGTAACTTCAGAATTTATAGCATGTGTTCCAGAATTTATATCACGTTTTTCCTAATGTCCTTGGATGTCAAACACCTCTTGCCTGCAAAATATGTTTACATTAGTTTTTTTTTTAGAGTACATTGCATTATAAATGTATCTTGTCTAAACTCTCAGCTATATATTAAAAATAAAGAAAAAATACGAGGTGTCTGAAACAGACATACATGTTATAAGGACTGTCTTTGTCCCGGAAAGCGAGGATAAATAAGTTACATTTATTCGGATTGCTATCCATATAACTAAACTACTTTTACAGGTAATGTAGGGAATTGGAAAGATCATTTCACAACCGAACAATCACAATATTGTGACGACAAAGTGAAGAGAATATTAGGAAACACCGACATACAGTTCACTTACGAACTTTAATTGTAACATCTCCAAATATTCTTTATTATCTGTATGTTTTCACTAGGCGAATAACTTATTTGTTAATACATCTGTTCTGCTGCGCAATCTTTATGCACCGCTTGCCCAAATACTAATTATGCAATTTTTTTACGATTATTTTATTTTTTATACGACTATTAGTTTGGGAAAACATTGACTGACTACTAGTTTGAAGCAATGATCGTTAAGTGCCTCACCCAAGAACACATACGTCTACAATGGAAACAGCATTAAGCTCCGGCGCCGTGGCGTAGTGGTTAGCGCGCCTGCCTGTAACCATTAGTTAATGGGTTCAAGGCTCGTCGCCGCTACCATTGTGGGCGTATGTGTCCTTGGGCAAGACACTTAACGGCAATTGCTCCAACCCAGTGGTCACTAATGGGTTGTCCAGATTATCAGCCATACATAAAAAAAAAATGAAAAAAATCACAAAAAAAATAATCACCCACAAAGTAACATGCATGGTAACTCGTAAGCTGGCACGAGGTGTTAAACCCGTGTTATAACGACTGTCGTTTTCCGGCCACGCGAGGATAAAGTAAGTTACATTCACATTACATTCAAGCTTACACAATGGCAAAGAAGTTTCTTGTAAATACGCTTTTTACCACAAGTGTGTTTGCGACTGTTTTGTTTGTATGAATGTAACTTAATTTATCCCCGCGTGGCTGGAAAAAGACAGTCGTTATATACGGGTGTATACATCACCTCTTGCCAGCTTACAAGTTACCATGTATATTACATTTTTATGTTTCTCTATCCTGTATTATTTAGCTCATCATTAAAATATTCAAGTTTCAGTTCCATCTTAACATTTTCCCATAAACAAATGAATCACTATTTAAACATGTCAGTTTTGTGCAGTCTAACGAATTGTTTCCTTCATGGCGTTTAATCAGCTTGTGTACATTTATTAGATTTGAACGTGCCCATTTATTATGTGTACACATACGTTTATAATACAGCCTACTTTACTTTCGTTAATTTTGTGAAATTCACTGGTAAGCGGAGAAGGTGCCAAGCGAGGAACGAAAACACTGTGCTTTTACTGGTTACTGACAAAAATGTATATGTAGTAGGGTGGGGGAAGATGGGACACCTTTTCGTTTAGCTTTCTCTTTTCATTTGGTAGTAAACAAAGAACATTCAATGAATTATAAAACCGTATCTTCACGACTTCCACAGACCGTTGTTAATTATTTAAAACATGGTCAGCCTATTTGGATATTATATGTTAAAGGTGCCCCATCTCCCTCCACTCTACTGTATACTAAAACTAAGAGATAAAGAAACTACTTTAGCAATTCTACAAACAACAGGTAAACCATTGATACACATACATGTATTATCTATGGGTAAACAATTAGTTTGATAGATTTACCTTGGGTGGTTGAAGTTGATTGTCCTTACTAGGTGTCGCTCAGAAGTTGTTCTTTTTCGATTTGTTACGACGTGGGAGTCTCCCGACGTAGTAGGTATAATACTACCTTCATTCTCGAAAGGTTCATTTCCAACTGCCCTTTTGGAATATCTAGCTTCGATTAGAAGGACGACTTGGTCAGTGCTTAGACATGAGTCGAAAGTATCTGAGTATATATCTTTATTGTTGATTCGTATTTGTAGGCATACCTACTTATGTTACTTCTTTATTTGCTTCGTATAAAAACGGGTACACAAATCATCGTTTACACACAATCTCAATCACATTCGCCCAGTATCCAGTCAACAGAATGCCAATGTCCTAGTTAGCCGGCCAGACGACACGTGGCTATTGTGTGCCAAGAATGCAGCAAGGGACGCTGTAGTTGATTAGGCGCGGACAATCAACCAGAGGCACAACAATGATTACTACAATGTGGCACTCACTCCGTATACATGACATTTGACAAACTGGAACGATTATATGCTTCCGGTTACGCACAACAAATGGCCAAATGGGTCAGTCTGTACTTCAACCAGAACAAAGCATAGACAACACTGCATCACATCAACTCCATGGCATATCGGAAATATGAGACACGAAATGCCGCCACTAAAGGAGTGGTTAGGTGTTGTTATGCACCCATGTCCTACCTGCTACGTTGTTCTCTATACTCAACACTTCCTATAAATTTCCGGCGTCTTCATTTGCTCGTCCCTATATAATTTAGCCAAGAATGGGTGAGCATGCGAGTTAGTGCTGTATATCACACACTACAAGTCATTCCTTTGTTTTATTTTTTTGGTTCGAAAACAGATGAAAGAAAATACTGATAAACGAAATTGGAACAAAAGAAATGAAACATGATAAAATGGCATACAAAAAATGAGGTAAAAATTAAAAGATCACTATATAAACAAAAGCATGATTAAGAACTAAAAAAGAAAGAAAAAAAGCAAACTAAATTCACTAATTGGAAATTTTGAACAACAGTGTAAGTGGAACCGGAGAATCCACAACTGGCAAACTTTCCCAAACTCGAACTGCATAAGTCTCCATGTTGGCCACTGCACAAATAATAATACCTAATGTTGTTGGAAAATAACATATAATACTATGGGGTAAGTTGGGATATCGTTAGTAGGTATAGTAGGGTGGGAAAAGATGGGACACACAATCATTTTATTTTATTGTCTCATTTAGTAGTAAACAAAGAAAATTATAAGAATTACAAAATCGCATCTTTACAACTCCCATAGACGTTGTTAATTGTTTAAAACACAATAAGGATATTTTGATATTACGTGCTAAAAGTGTCCCATCTCCCCCCATCCTACTATATATATATTATATATCATATATTTCCTGAGCAAATTTTAAACAATTAACAACCATCTTTGAGAATGTTTACTACCAAATGAGACAAGAAAAGAAAAAGAAAACACGTCCCGTCTTACCCAACCCTACTACACTATTAATTACTGTAGAAACTTGATACCTTTTTTAATAATTGAATGTTCAAATATATTTGTGCAATGAACAGCTTGTGCTGGCAGATGAATAAAAGCTTCAACCATTGGAAGCAACTTGTCTGTGTTAAGCCAGAGTGTTGTCCCATAATCTACCAAGTAAACCTGTGTAATAAACATTTAAAGATTTGGTTACCAGCGCTGTGGCACAGTGGTAGCAAGCCTGCATATAACTTAAGAGGTAATAGGTTCAAGGCTTGTGGTGCCACCATTGTGGCCGTATGTGACCTTGGACAAGACACTTAAAGACAATTGCCATCCACAGAGTGACATGGCGGAAACTCATAAGCGAATATAAGGTGTGTAAAACAGACAACGGTGTTATGGCGGATAATAACTTATATTAATTCATATAAGGAAGAAATAAGCGAATGTGTCACTAGTTACTATTACCTTTACTCTGATGCTGGTAAAAGAACTCAGTTGTAACACGGCAATCCGACAAAATGTTAATTCATGAATGACGACAAACATTTCACCACATGTGGGAACTACAGGGCCAAACCTGATTCAAAATAGAAATCATATAAAGCTGTTCAGTGCCGTGGAACAGTGGTTATAGTGCATATATATCGTAACTGGAGGTTGTGGGTTCAATTGCTCTACTATTGTGGACTTGTGGAGATATTTAAGTGTATGCTACAAGCCAATGATGTCTTATAGGTTGTGCAAAGAAACATAATCACCAACAAAGTTACATAAGTGGTAACTCATAAAGTGCACGAAATAACAACTGTCTTTGCTTCGTCACGTACGGATAATTAAAACAAAACCTTGAACATACATTCTTCTATTTTTTGAATAATAGGTCTTCATATCTTTTGTCAACTCCAACAACTTTTCAGGCACCGAAGAGAAATCTGTTTTGTTAAAATAGTTTTAAATTAATAATGTTGGTTAAGGTAGATTGTTAAGTTAGTTTAACCAAATTGAATAATCTTTACAAAAAAAAAAGTTTTTTGCCCAACAGGTGAACAATCTTTATTAGCATTAAATAGAAACAAATTCAATACATTTTTCGACAATTGCTCCAACCCAGTGGTCACTAATGGGTTGTCTAAACTGTTAGCAATTTTAAAAAACCATTACGATAAAGTTACATGCATGGTAACTTGTAAGAGGCATAGGTTGTACAAACACGAAGTGTATGAACACCTGTATTATAACGAGTGTTATTGTCCCACCACGAGAAAATAAAGCAAGTTACATTCATTATCCATTCAAGTTATCTTTTTACCTTGTGTAAAGTTTGTCGTTGATTTTTTTATCACATGAGCATAAAAGTCTCTGTCCTTAAGCAGCATTATGACACGTACAATGGCACAAGTATCTGCTTCTAACGTCTCATGGGACATACTATGGTATGATAACACCTGAGGAGTGGGGGCTTACTGGAAGAGTTAAAACTACGTGCACATTGATTAGACCTGTTTTAATATATATTAGGGTGGGGTGAGACGGGACAAGATTTTATTGTATTTTCCTGTCCAAGAAAAATTTTTAAAAATGTTTGAATTTTAAAAAATGTGGTTATAAGACCATGCAAGCCTATATTAAGAATTTAGCAGAAGTTGCAGCAACCCGTGGATTTTCCAAGTAAAAAAGTAATTTCCCTTTAAAAGTCCTTACAAAAATAAAAACCAAAGTTGAAACATTATACAGTATTGTTCCATTGCAACCCCTGGAATTTTATAAAAATCAAAGCTATTTGTAAAGAAAATGTTAGCCTTACCTTGGTGGATTCGTTAGCAAGTAGCTGTGTATCACACGGTATATGTTCCCATGCGCATTTATCTCCCCTCCAGCAATCTCCTTTCTGATAATACTTGCAGATTTTTGCGCAAGTGTCCACGTTTTCCACTGCCACACATGCATCGTCGGTGTTTGTAGCATAGCTAGTAAATAAACTATTTAAGTAAATGTGATTTTTTTTATCCTTGCTGGCCAACACAGGTGTTTTTGATTCACACACCTCGCGCCTGCTTAAGATATCTTATGGCATGTTTAACTTTGAGGGTGATTGTTTTTAGCGTAAGGTTAAAATTTAAACAACCCATAAGGAACCACTAGGTTGGAAAAACTGCTGTTAAATGTCTTGCACAAGAACACATGCACCCACCAAAGATAGCAGTCAAGCCTTGTACCCATTACCTCCGGGTCAGAAGTAGGAATAGGCAAGATACTTAACGAGTTATGTTTAAACCCAGTGGTCAATAATAAGTTTTAGCACCCTGGGTGTCAGGGTAATGAGCCAACCTGGCCTAAATCTCATGCCCTATAGCGCGATGTAGGACCTAAACCATGTGTACGTAGAGAGAAAAACTCATTCTTACTTATTTCGATTCGAATTAAAATCTTCCGCCATTGGGTTCCAATATTGTGGCAGTGAATCCTATAATTAAGTTCAAAATATTTGTATGCAGTTGTTTCTAATGATATTTTATTGTGTTTAACATAATATGGTAGGGTGGGGGAAGTTGGGACATCTTTTCGCTCTATTTTCTCGTCTCATTTCAGTAAACAAAGAACATTCAAAGAATTAATAAACCGTATTCCCACAACTTCCATAGACTGTTAATAATCGTTTAAACCACGATCAGGGTATTTGGATATTATATGCTAAAGGTGTCCCATCTTTCCCCAGAGTACTATATATATTTTTTGTTTTACGGTTGCGATAAAATCTGAAAATATAGAAAAGCAAAAACATGGAAATTAACTGTAAAACGAAAGTTTAATTAACTGTAAAACGAAAGTTTAATCAACTGTAAAACGAAAGTTTTATTAACTGGTTTTATTAGGTGTAAAACGAAAGAAAAAAATTATTAAAAAATATTGTGACACTTACACCTGACAAAAAGTTTTTAAAGGTTTAAGAGCCACACTTTTTAACAAATGCTTTTAAAAATTCAATCAGTACTAACTTACTGCCAGAGATTTCTGAACATTTGAAAACGAATTTTCATTTTCACCAGAATCTTTCAAAACATCCACAGAATATTCACTTTTGTAAAACAAGAAAGTTATGAAATATTTTTTGTAACGTTAATGGTAAATTGAACATTTTTATCCTTGCATGGACGGGAAACGACAGTTGTTATAACACCGGTGTACTGTTTCATACACCTCGTGCCAGCTTACGAGTTACCATGTATGCAACTTTAAGGGTGATTGCTTTTTCTGTATGGCTGATAACTTAGATTTTAGAAAACCCAGTAGTGACCATTGGGTTGGAGCAATTGCCGATAAGTTTCTTGCCCAAAGACTTGTACACCAAACAATGGTAGCAGTGACTTGCTTTGAAACCATTAACTTATGGGTTGGAGACAAGCGCACTAACCACTTTACCATAACACCAAATAGTATCAAATATTGAATCCAGTATCTTTCGGTTACAATGCAAGCACACGAGCAGCAGAGCAATAAATACAACTTACTCTTTAGAGAAGCATGAAGTTGGTGAGAGAGAACTTGAACCAATATTTTCATCAAGTAACTGCAAACATGATATACAGTTATGTGAGAAATAAAATATTAATTTAGAAATTAAGAATTCATGTAAAATCTTCTAACACATTGGTGTTAAATGCCAAGAAAAAGTCACAAAAAAAGTTAGTTGAAAATGGGGACATGTATTATTAATACAAGTTATGTAAAGAAATACTATACTGTTACCCAGACTCTATAAAAAACATATGGCTAAAAGAAACTTTTTACGCTCTCATCTTTTCCAAATTACTGTATTTTACATACCACAAATGTTTTTGTTTTATTTTGTTAAATCAAAATCGTAAACAAAATGTTTTCTGAAAAATATTATTTTTCTTTTTATATAGACTTACACAAGCAAGGATCTGATGCTACCAAAAGAAAACGGTCAAAAATTAAATCCAACCAATTTTATGGTCTATATAAATAAGAGACTGACAATGCATTTAGCAGAATATATATTTTTTATTATACAATACTGTATTTCTTATCACAAGAACTATTTAGTACTCAGATCAGAGTTAGATTCGCGAAATTTATTACAGTTAGAATTCTACAAGCATTTACCTTTATTGCTGGAGTTATATCTTGATCAACACAAGCCAAACCAAGCAACATCATTATGTGGGATATGTTCCATAGTAATTTGTTTCCATTCTGGGAAAAATCAAACACGTTATAACAACTCCAAAACTATTTAAATATTAAATACATTTGGCAACTCAACTGTAGTTATTATGAGTTAAGAAGACAAAGAAGACTGTTAGTAAATTTCAATATATAAAAATGAGATGTTATGGTAAAAACCCTGTGACACATAAAGTTTGACAAACCAAATCTATTTACATAAATAATCTTATATATCCCAATGTATATATACTCAATATTCGCACAGAGCTGACAGCTGTTATAACAATGGCCAAGCTTACACAGGAATTTTTGAAAGTTTTCTTCATTTTTAGTGTATGACTGATAATTTAGACAACCCATAAGGGAACCAGTCGGACCAGTGGTTAGAGAAAATTTTTATGACAAGTGTCTTTTCCAAGGACACATACCCTGACAATTGACGCAGCATCGAGCCTTGAACCCGTATCCTCTGGGGTAGAAGTAGGTGCGCTACTGTGCTAGTGCAACAGATAGGTAATATTCTACATACCTGGTCAAATGTAGAGAAATAGAGCTGAGTACAAACAGGGTTGTCTTCATCAGGTAATGGAATAAACTGTGCCATGATCTATATGAATGAATGAGTGTAACTTACTTTACTATTGCATGGCCATAAATCGACAGTCGTTATAACACGGGTGTTAATACACCTTGTGCGAGCTCACCAGTTACCATGTATGTTACCTGTTACTTTGTGGGTAAATATTTTTTTGGATTTTTTTTTCATATATTTTTAATGTATGGCTGATAATTTGGACAACTAATTAGTGACCACTAGGTTAGAGCAATTGCTGTGGGTATCTTGCCCAAGGACACACACACAAAACACTTTGAAATAAATACCTCATGTTTATCCGTGTGATATTGAAACCATGATATGCATGATATACCCAGTATGTTGTTTGTGTTGCCCCAATCATTCATATATGGTTGAATCTGTGAAGAAAAATATTATATATATATGATATATATATAGGAATATTATGATAATAACTTTTATTTGTCTCTTCGATATAGTCGAAAAGATTGAAAGATATTTTAAACGAAAATACAGGATATAGCAACAAAACATCAGTTGTTAACACAAGCCTACAGGTAAAAACATATTAAATGAATGAATAAAACGAATGGTTTTACATTTAGTTGAAAGATAGTAGGGTGGTCGCTGGTCGCTACACTTAAAATTATGAAATCATAAAAGTAAGGATTTAAACTGCAGGGGTTTTTAAACTTTTTGGCTCCGGACTGCTTTTAGTTCAATTTTTCACAACCCTTTATAATTAATAGTATATTATAATATATGCAGTAACTTGTAAAATTGATAAATTCTCGCGACCCCTTCGCTTTCATTATATAGGTGACTATCAAAACACATATATAGTCCAAACACATACAGCATGTTAAATGTCTAAAAAACTAAAAAACAAATTGTGCTTACCCCATATAAGCAGCAATGAATGGAAAAAGGTGGTTCTGATGTGAATTGACTTGAAATTGGACAAATATCATCTTTGTTGACAGTTTCACTGCGTCCATGATCCAATAAGTGCACCTGGGAAATTCAAAATATTATCAAAACTTTTGTTTATATATTTGCTAATAAAGTCTCGCCAGATGGCAGACAAAACGCCAGAAATACACTATGTTTCTTTTACCAGATAAGCCGTAAAAACATTATTGACATTATGCCTGATAGCAGACATTTCAATCATAAAAGAAAGTTTTTGAAAGAAAAGATGACAAATATATATACTAAAAATTATAATCGCGCCCCCATTACTGCACTACTGCCAGTGCCACCACTGGTTACACCCCTGTTCAAACCCTTACCTTCACACTGGTGGGACTTTGAAAACCAAGAATAAATGCTCTGTACCAAACCTCAGAGCACAAAGCCACACAACGAGTCCCATAACTTGGGAAATCTTTAAACTGCAACCTACTGGTCCAGGGTTGGGAGTAAAACAAGTTTAATTCCTGTTGTAACCGGTCAAGACTGCTTTGATCCTCTTCAATTTGAATTTGAAAAGAGAAAGGATTTTCCACCATGGATAGTTTTACTTTCACCATATCATTGGTTGGTGTTGATGGTGGTTTAGTTGGAGTGGTTTGTGTGCTTGTCTGTAGAGCAGAATGAATGAAACTCGTGTCGGTTACCCCAGGTTGCTATAACTTTACTAATATGTGAAAAGTATGTTTCATGTTTTTAATATGACTGTCATAAGAAAATAAATTGCTTTATCCTTGCATGGCGACAAACTAACAGTTGTTATAACACAGGTGTTCTGTTTCATACACCTCGGGCCAGCTTAGAAAGTACCACCTATGTAACATTGTGGGTTTTGATTTCTGTATGGCTGACAATTAAACAACCCATTAGTGCCTATCTAGGAAACAGTAATATTCCATATTGAAAACACGAATTAATAAATTACGGACCTGCTTTGAGTTTGTGTCTGAAACCTCAGTTTTAAATTCGTCTAAACATTCTGTAATAAATGAATAATATAACCATCTATCAAGAATTTAAATGATAATGATTACTGTTGAAACAAATTCTTTATATATGAGGTCCAACTAATGTTATGTTCATACATACACCCTTTTTTTCTTTTTTTAAATCTTATGATTTTAGGTGGTAAAAGGCATTCATTTTAAAATATTGCTTTTGTCATATTTTGAAGCAATAAAAGACATACCATTAGTTGGAGAACTAGTTTCGCTTGGTAACTCAACCTTGGTAGTGGAAATAAGTGATCTGTCCACCTCTTCTAGTGAAATAAAGCACATACATAAAAATGTACTGCAGCAACATTTACCACAAAGTTATGTTTTTATTTCTTTACCGACGACTTTAGCTTTCTATGACAATTAGCCAATTAGCCATGGACATTTCAGAAGAACTATATATTAATACAATGTTTTTAATGTAAAACTAGTTTAAAACTACTAATTATTTCAAACCTCTTTCAGAAAATATAAAACTGTTAAAATCATCATTGCTTTCAACTTCCATTTGTTTTGTAGGCGTGTCTTTTTTTATTGGTGGCACAACCTATGTTGAAATGATATTTTTAATTACAAATATGAAGTGAGTAACAATTAAGAACATTATAACAAAATAAATCCTTTCCGTTTACATCAGTTTATATTGATACGGATTCCACTGCCAATATGCTACCATTGTGGGCTTATGTGTCCTTCGGCAAAACACTTTATAGCAATTGCTTCAACCCAGCAGCCATTAATGGGATGATTAAATTGTCAGCCATACCGAAAACACAATCACCCACAAAGTTTCATACTTGGTAACTTTAAAGCGGGCACGCGATGTATGAAAAGAACAAACAACTGATGTTTAAACAACTGTTGTTTTCTGGCTATGGGAGGATAAAGCAAGTAACATTTATATGTTTTATCCATACTATACTAGTCTACAACAGTAAATCTATGATAGGGACATAGGGTCATAGACCAACTCTGGCTCAATCCTGAACACAAGGCCTCATGGCATGCTTTGCCAAAGGACCTTACCAATATATAACAGAATACTCAACATATTGTGCACATTGAACAAGAGCATAAACAGTATAACTTACCAAAGGTGAACAAATCAATTCATTTTCATCATGTATACTTTCACAAGGTGATTTATTTAATGAAACGTGTGACTTTGTATTTGAATAGGTTTCATTTTCTTCACACTGTACCTTAATTGAAGTATTTTTTACAGTTTTTTTAGGGTACGTTAACATAAGAATTTATAAGTTAACATTTTGTGCTGTATATTATATAACTTAACAATGAAAAAAATCTATTTTGGCCTATGGTAAAATCATTAAAAACATCCACAGTTTGGTATTATAAATACTTGTGATAATCTACAGAGTGGCACACCTTATAGTTTAAAAGCTAGTAACAATGATGAATGAAGGAAAGTAACTTCAAGCCTTGACAAAATAAAGACTGCAGTAACAAGAAAGAAGATACTGCAGTGGGCAAAACACACAAGACCAGTCATTTTAAGTTAACTATATCAGTTTTTTTTATAGAAAACATCAAAACTACCTTGGCTTTGGTAATGGCTTGGCATTGATCTAAACAGGATTCATTGGTATTAACTTTACCTAAAGTTTCGTTGTCAAAATTTGCATGGCCAAGTACCACCATTGTGTCAGCTACACTTTTTAGCTTTACGTCACTCTGTAGTGGGAAAGAAAAAACAGGTTTTATTTCGTTTAAATGGATGTATGCAAAGTTTGTACTTAAGTGTATCCATGTCATTGTGTATATGTGATTTTGTTAAACTGAATGGGTATAAAAGCAAAGTATGCACCTAAATGTATGTAACTTTGCTTAAATAAATGTATGTTATCAGAAAAATGAAAGTTGTTATAACACTGGTGTGTGTTCTGCTTGACTGTTTCATACACAGGGCCGGTTACAGGTTACCACAAATGTAACTTTGTGGGTGATTGTTTTTCTGCATGGCAGACAATATAAACAACCCATTACAACCAATAACATTATACCTGAGGTAAGTCAGTGTAGTAGAGTGTCACTTCAGTTGTATTAAGATCACTTGTGTCGTGAAATTTAGCCGAAAATTCTTTTCCAAGAGTATGTTGGTCAAACCATGAAACGGTGAATTCTGACCAACCAGTTTCATTTACTACACCAGACCTGTGTGTTGCTGGTGCGACCTACAGATAGAATGAATGAAAGTAATTTGCTTTAAACCTGCATGGTTGGAATACGACAGTCGTTACAACAAAAGTGTGTTTTGCTTAATACACCTTGTGCCAGCTTTTGAGTTACCAATATAACTTTGTCGGCTTTCTGTATGGCTGACAAAATAACACATAAATAGTTATAATCCTATACTTACACCATGTAAAGAACAAGGTATTGCTTGACAAGGCACATCAAAAAACTTGCAATGAATGTGCCGCAAATCCTCCATCTTCACATAACAGATATTTCCATAATCAATATAACTGACCTGCGAAAATGAGAATATTATTCGTTGAAAATTTTTCTGGCACCGTGGCTCAGTGGATAGGCACTTTAATCGTAATTCATAACCAAGAGATACTGGGTTCAAATCTCGATACTGATAAGTGTTTGTATCCTTACATAAAAGACAATTAAACTTGTTCTTTGCCTTATTAATTACAAAACATTGCACTGAATGATCATTTTTTTAGTAAAATAGGTAATGTCCTCCCTGATTTTCTAGCTTGCTGTGGTGGCAGATAAACATACAATAAAGAATAGTTGATTTAGTAGCTGCAGTGTACCCACCAAAATTGTTTCATCTTTTTTATTAAATTTTATAATCTTAGCTCTGTACCATTCACCATCAACATACAATGAAGCACACACAGTATTTTTCAATGGCATTGTGGAAAAACTGAGAGATTTTGACCAGGTCTCTGAGTAGAAATCACTAAAACACAAAAGGAATTTAATAGGTACACTCCACTGAGCTTGACACAAAAGTGACAAAACTTATGATATTTTAAACTGGAACCGACATAAACCAGCACAGACCCAAATAAAAGTTCACTGAACTCATAATGCGGCTACCAGTGTGAGCGTTTGTATTTTTGGAAATCAGCACAGACCCAAAGTGAATACAAATCTGTGGTCACCAATGGGTTGTCAAACTATGAGAAAACAAAGATAAAAAAACAAAAAAATACAATAAATTACAAAGTTACATTATATATGGTAACAGTCACAAATCACGATATGTATAAAACAAAACAACCGAATTAGCATACAGATGACAAAGTTTAACAGATACATAAAATTGACACCAATGTTATTCTTACTTTAATTCTCTTTGAAGGTTTTCCAATGTTTCATTCGCATTGGAAAGTTGAACATGGAAAAAACTTGGGTTGTTTACATCGCAAACAACAACATTAACTAGATCTTCGTTCACTAAATCTTCATTTTTTATAGATTTACTTTTCTTCTCTGAATTAGTGTCGGGAAGATCCATGATAGGACATTCATCTTCATTTAACTGGAAAATCAGATGGTTAATTAACATATAGTGATTAAGAATGCATGCCTCTGGACTGGAAAATACCGGATTCGGTTGGAGACTTAATGCAACCAGGATTATGGGTGTGTAGACACTTAACAGACATTTGCACAACATAGTGGTCACCATAGACTATCCAAATCCCAGTTACAGTCAATCATCAACAAATTATCCACTACAACTATGCGTGCAATGTTACTCTACTTTAACTTTGTGTTGCCGTACCATGCATATAAATAATAATAACTTAATAACTTTGAATACAAATATTTTTAACAAAGTAATGCAATCCAAAAAACTGTAAATTCCTTAAAACAAGCAAAAAATTATCCTTACTTTAATAATAGATGCATCAACCTCATCAAGTTTCTTGTGAGACTGATTGTCGCCAGAAATTTTATTTTGCTCTAAAAATAATTTCTCTTTTTTTCCAGTTGTCCCTCTACTTGGTTCAACAGTTAGAGTACATTGACCTGCAGGAGTCCCAACTGTTTGTGCTACTTTGGCAATTGTATCATTTTTTGCTGGTGTTGGCTCTCCAGATTTACTGATTGCATTTGGTGTTGGATATTTTTCTTGTGGACTTTTATCCCTGTCGAATTTACCTTTTATGTCCATGTAGTCAGCATGGGGTATCTCACTCAGCATTACATTCATATTTTCTTCTTCTTTTGTGTTATTACCAGAGTTTTGTGTCTTCTCTGTTAGCTTCATAACTGAATTCTTTTCTTGGTTTGTGGTTTTAACAACACTTTTTTGATTTTCTTCTTGTTTTGAATTTTTAATAGAATTTAATATCGTTTCTGTGGGCCTCACAACTGAAGTTTCTTCTTGCTTAGAATTTTTTACAATATTTTTTTGTTCTTCATCTTGCTTTGAATTTTTAACAAACCCTTTTTGAATTTCTTGCTTTGTGTTTTTCACAGCACTTTTTTGGTTTTCTTTTTGACTTGTATTTTTAACCCGATGTTTTGGATTTTCTTCCTTCTTTGTGTTTCCAAAAACACTTTTCTGATTTGCAAATCTTTTTTCAAATCTTCTTGGTACACTGTCAAAGTTCCGTTTTGTAATTTTGTTGTTGTTTTGCACAGAATTTCTGACCTTTTTCCCGTTGTTTTTATTCAGTAGTTCTGCGGAAAAAATGCTTACTGTTGTTGGACTGAGTTTTGCATATTTAGTTTGTTGTGAACTTGGTAAAACATCTGCTTTCTTTTGGTTATCAACTACAGGCACTGTTTCTGATACTTGTGCTTGTTTTTTGGCCATGAGTTTATTAATTTCTTCAGTAGTTGTCTCTTTCCAATATTTTAAAATGATCGGAATTTCCGTTCTATTTCTGTGCTCAAAATTTTGTTCAGACTTCCCTGTAGCTTTTTTGCTCTTTGAGTTGCTTTGTAAAGGTTTATAACATTGATCAGTTCTGAAATACAAACACAAAAAGTTGGCTCTGGCTAATGTCGTGGATTTTAGTGGCTTTGAAGTGCCATGTCATATATTTGGTGGCTATATTTTGAAGATGACTATTATATATTTTACCTGCATTTTCTTGGTTTATAAAATTTAGCAGACTCTAAGTCCCAGTAATCCTCTTTCATGCAACTCTTTTCATGCTGCAACAAACAATATTTGGCAATTTTTTTAAAACAATTTTTGACTTATGAATTTTTGTTTTTTCATGGGCTAATGCTTTACACTTGGAAAAGTACCTCCCCTATATTTTGGAAGTTGAAACCACAAAATTTTCTGGCTGTGCCCCTGTGTTCATACCTCAGTACTAACTTCCAGGGCATACGCAGTTCTTTCTTGTTTACTTTTTGTCATTACTTCAAACACTTCACATCCTGAATTACTTCTTTGTACCAAGGAACCAATATGGGTGGATGGGTAAACAACAGGCAAGCTCCGTGTCTATTATAACATAAAAATTAAAAGAAACATTTCAAAAAATAATCACTAACAAAGTTACATATGCAGACAATGCAGTAACTCGTAAGCGGGCACGAATAATAAGTGTCTTAAATAAGATAAGACACCTGTATTATAACGTTTAAAAAAACTTTAAAAATGCACAACAATTATTCATGAAAATTCCCAAAGTTGGATTAAACAAGCTTACCAGCTATTTAAACAATAACCCTATCTATTGGTTTTTGGTTTATATCCACCTTTAATAATCTTACGTATGAACTTATTTTTGGTTCTTTTAGCTAAAAAGTTTTTTTCTCAACTTGAGTCTGCCATTTGGCAAAAGTAAGACCAGGTTACTTTATAATTCAATGTGAATACCTCAAACTGGCTTTGGAAATCATCACATGTGATATCATTTGGAAGAGAACCAGCAGTCAAAATATTTTCGCTTGATTTGCAAAAGGACCTGTTGCAGAATTTAATAGTTTTGGTTATCAAGGAAAATTGCTCAAACTCAGTGGTCACTAATGGGTTGTCCAAACTGTGAGTCATACAAATAATAAAAACTAATCACTCACAACCTTATATACGTGGTAACCCATACGCGGGCTCGAAGTGTAAAAAATATGTTATAGAAACTGTTCTGCCGCCAAAATCATTACATTTATTGATCAACTTTTTAACCAACCTGTATTCAGTAGATGATAGATCTGAGAGTTTTAATGACGAGGAACTGCTGCCAATCTGTGCAAAATAATACCAATAAAAGTTTTTTTTTCAACTTTTTCCATAACAAGTGCATTAATTACCATAAGCACTAAATATTTGTTCTACACCATCAATGTAACACAACACTACCTCTAAATCTAAAGGTTCTTTGCAACTGTCTTCTGTTTTAAAACCAAAACCAAGTGAAACTATGACGTCTTGCACCGTCTGAAAAAGATGATTTAAGTTATTTGGCCTATTTTATTTCTTTGAAATTTTTCAAATTTAAAAAGACTACATTGATATGTTGGTGGGAATTAATTATTTTTATGTATGCAAATTTAAGATTTGCTTAGCAACTAATCTGTTGTAATATATTTAGCTTTGAAGCACCAACTTTAGACAAGTCAGGGTAGAATAGAACAATCTTAGAAACTCCCGTAGAACTTCTGATTTTTCGAAAAGGGAAATAAGCAGAAAATGTTTTGTTCAATAAAGATTCCTCAAACCAACACTTGGCAGCAGAAGACCAAGTATCAACATTGGTGACACCATCACTAACACATGGTGATATCTGGAAAAGTTATAACTTAATGTAACCCACTATATTCTTGCATTGGACAGTCGTTATAACACAAGTGTTGATAGACCTCCTGCCAGCTTACAAGTTACCACATATGTAACTTTGTGGGTAACTGATTTTTTCTGTATGGCTAACAATTTAGTGATTCATTTAGAAACCAACCCATTAGTGACTACTGGGTTGGAGCGATTAAATAAATTTCAGTTTTATTCTATGCTATTACGGGTGAGATGCTTTAAAATTTAGGATTTAGGTCAAATTTAGCCCAATCCCCAAGAAATGCCTGTAAAGGGACTTATCCCCAAGAACCCATACGCCCGGTATCAATGCCTAACATCAAACCCTACATTCTTATGACAAAATCAATGCCAGTACGGACAAAGGCCAATATGAGTTAACTAATTATTAGTTCCTACCCCGTATAATGAACATTTCACAGCATAAAACGGCAACTGATCAAAAGGAGAAATAAGTTTGCGTAAATCTTCAACATCAACTTCACCCAGGTTCCCATAATCCAAGTAAACAACCTGAAAAATAGTTTGTATTTGGTTTGTATTTGGACCAGCTGTATATCGTATAGATTTATAAATTTCTTGATGGCAACTTAGGATTAGAACCTGTGCAGTGTTTTTGTCAACATTTATGATCTCAGCTCTGTACCACAAGTGATCTGGTAGATAATAAGCAACACATGTGTCTCCAGGTTTTATCTTATTCTCGAAACGAAACTTCCTTTTCCAGCTTTGACAATAAACTTGACTGTAAACATAGATATGTATTATTATGTATTACTGTGGTTGATTGATTTTTTTAAATTTTTACTTTAAATCATGTTGAAGCTTCGTCAAAAGTTGACGTTCTTTCACCAAATGTACGTAAAACACGCTTGGGTTTACATTTGCAACATCACTAACGATAACTTTCAATGTATCCGTTTTCTTATTCATGCCTGGTTTCCTACTCATATGCAACCAAAGAAATAATACCAACTTTTAGACGCAAAACATAACTTGCATACTAGCTTGCACAATTCAAAAGAGAGAGAACAACGTTTACAACGAAAGCGCGCCCAAAATCACGTGACAAGACGAATCGAATTTGCTATCAGCATTATTAGGGTTGCCCAACATCTTTACCAACTTTGTGGTTGCCGGTTACGAAGCCCATGTCCTGTGCTAGTTTAATACAATATTACAAAACCCAGAAGGTGTCTTATTTTAACCTCAAGGCTTACACAAACTCAACGCATCCTTTAGAAATAGAGTGTTGAAAAATACATGTTGTTGTTACAACTTACTTTCCACCTGTAAAGGCCTCTTTTGAAAGCGCTTTTCCCTAAACTGGTTACTTCTTGCATTTTCCCTGAAGATACCAATTTCGTTTGTACGAGTCCTGTATTTGCAACATGAAAAATTAGTGAACGTTGTATAACATATTTTATTTGTCTTCTGGATTATGAAAAAAATGTAGAATTAATTTCTAAAATAAATCAAAGCGCAATTACAATTCAAACTATGTTCCGCAACACATATATACAATTAGCCACAACACAGAAAGCACGCGCAATGTTTTATAACTGTGGCTTTCGAGCAATCATGGCATGAAAGTCGTACACAGCTTTCACGCGAACATCTGCATCATTCTTATCTATGCAACCCCACGCACTTCTCAGTGTTTTTGTTATCTGTTCAGAAACGCGCCAGCTTCTAATATCTTCTTGTTCCTCACTTCTTCCGGAAGATAAGTAAATTCTCTCCTTTTATCCTTCATATAACAGTCGTGAGTGTCTTCGGATCTTCTAAGGAACAGAAATAGTCCGAAGAAATCGTGTCAAATCTACGTTTATCTTCGTATGAAATTTTGTGAAAAATCTTAGAGTAACCATTCAAGTTTGCAAGGATTATTTTTCTCAGAAAAGCCGTGGTGGTAATCGCCAGAAGTTCGTTAGAAACTATATTGGGATTATAGTTTAATTGCCCAGGAATGTCAATAGGGTAGGCTATACGCGCGGTGTCCACTGTCCAGTATACGAACAATACCAAACGACCACCAGGTTTCAAAACTCGGTCTACTTCTTTAAAAAACGTTTCTCTGTCAAACCAGTGTACAGAAGTTCCAGCTGTGATGACGTCAACACTTGCGTCATCAACCGGAAGTTCTTCCGCGATTCAAGTTTTGTAGGTCACGTGGGAAAACTTGTTTTAACATTGGCTGACTGGCCGGGGCCGCAGCCTACATCGAGCAGGTGGTCAAATTAATGTTCCTTTAAATCATGGTTGCCCTCTGATGTGATTTGAGCCAACTGTGGCCGATACTTCCTATGATCTTCAGCATTTTTTTTGGATTCATAATGTCTTACTTTGTAAATAGTTTTTGAGGATTTTTTCATTTTTTAATGTGTAGCTGATAATTCGCGCAACCTATTAATAAACACTGGGTTGGAGCAAATGCCGTTAAGTGTCTTGCCCGAGGAAACACTTATACGTCCACAAAATAAATAAATTACAACTTTTCAAATTCCAACACTTTTATTGAAAACCGTTGTGTAAAATACGAGTTTACCGGTTGTATATCAAATCTTACTCGGATTTGTGCAATGATCGAATGAGTGTCCAATAAAATGCAGGCAGTAATTGCACATCCAAAGATTAACATATTGACATTTTAGAGTAAAGGCAGTTGTGTAATAGCAACAAATTTCACCCACACCCAAATGCGCCTCCATAAAAATCCAATAAACGGTTCAAAATTAAAAAAAAAAAACGAAATAGTTTTAAGGCAAGCTAGATATGTAACTACTAATTATTACAGAATGTTGTTTTGATCATGTGTATTATGGCACTGAACTTAAGTTTTTAATATGAAAGTCACTGCAGGAAAACTATTTGTTTTAGTCAAAAAACAACATATTATATATGTTTTGTAATACTAAAGGCCACCAGAAAATCTCAGAATGTTATGCAGCTTATAATGCTAGCTGGAATATAACTTGCTTCACTTTGTATTGTAGTTCAACATGTATCTAAAAAAGTAAAAATAACACTTATATAAATGACCATACTATTTAAGTTGGGAGTTGGGACTTATTCAAACAAGGCAGTTACATAAACTCTGTGACTAAAACGAAAAATCTAGCTATGGTTGTTGTGAGTTTCAAGGCAAAACTGATAGAAATGAAAAAGTTCTAGAGAGTCAAACAGGGTCATGGTTTAGAACTCGTCATGGCGTTTTAAAGCTTCACCCCAGTCTGTGGCTTGGGAACCAACAAACTTATCGTGATGAGCAAGAATTTCTTCTTTGCTGAGAGAACCGTCTTTGTCATCATCTGACTCATGGACAAGATGCTTTGCTTCTGCAACTGCGTGATCGTAATCTGATGGCATGATCCAATCACGGACCTCCTCCAAGTTCAGTTTCCCGTCTTTATCTTTGTCCCTGTGCTCATGGAACTGCTGCTCCTCCACCACAACCCAATCCGGCTTCTCTCCTTCACTCTCATCTTCACTGATCATGTCACCGATGTACTCTTTGAGATCCACAAAACCATCACTGTTCTTGTCAATATCATCCATGGTTTCCTTGGTAACGATCTCCTTCATATGATCATACTCCTCTGGATGCAGGAATGCTCGGAACTCCTCTTCATTGCAATTTCCGTTCTTGTCTCCATCAGCAGCTTGAAACCTCTTATGATCACGATCAATCATCTTTTTATAACTGAAGCCATCCTCTTCATCCTGATTTGCTTGCTCCTCCATAAACCCATAGGTTGCCTCCTTGTACTCGTCCCATTCAATCTTTCCATCTTTGTTTGTGTCATGCTGAAGGAACTGCTTATTTGAATCCTCCCGGATGTATCTCTTTTGTGTGAACTTGATCCAATCCACAAGTTCTTGTTCCGTGATGTTTTGATTACCATCCTTGTCTACTTGATCAACAATGATCCCGAGTCGTCTTTTGCTCTCTTCTTCCGGCAGTTCATCATGCTCTTGTGCTTGATCTTTACCAAGAAACGCCTCATGATCATAATCTGGAGAACCCGGCTCTTTGTCGCTAAGTTTTTGATCCAGAACTCTTTCTTTTTTTGCAACTGCAGCAAAAGCTACAGTGCACATAAGTAACACCACTAAACCCTTCATTGTTTAAGGATGAAATTATACTAAATTGAAACCTGTTTAAAATATAACAAATTAGATATGATAGGCTACTGCAGATGTCAAATTGCATGGAAACAATGACTACATAAATGTAAACGATAGCACTTTATCTAAATTGCAATGTGAAATTTTGAAAAGGGGCATACAGTGGCAGTTGGATGGCATTTACATAAAAGAAATTAAAATGAGGCTAAATTTAGTTTGCTAAGCAAGGTTGAACAGCGGCAAGACCAATTTCCAGCTACTTTGACATGCTGACTCAATTGACATGGACTCTATTCTTCCGGGCAAAAATATAAAGTTGTACTTTTGATATAAATAATGTGGTTACTAGAATGTGAATGTGGTGCACAAATAGATAAGAAATATTAAAAAATTAGAACTTAGAAATAGCTCCAAAAATATTACTAACAAACACTTTAATACTGTGAAATTTGTTTACTCAAATCTATATTTCGTTTTTGTTGTAGGCTAAAAAAAATGTGCAAAACCTAAATTATATAATATTGTTTTTTTTAAAAATAACAATCACATTGTAATGTTGTCTTATTTCTAAAATTTTGAGTTTAAAAATGTAACCCATTTAAGTAATGTTATTTTAAAATGGCAATATAACAGATATGCAGCCATAACAATGCAAATAATAAATCACTTGTTCACTTGTTTGTTGTCATAGTTGGCAAAATCTTAGAACTCATCATGTTTTAAAGCTTCACCATAGTTGGTGACTTGGGAACCGACAAACGTCGCATGATGCAACAAAATTTCTTCCGTAGATAATTCACCATCTTTATCGTCATCTGCCTCATGCACGAGGTGCCGAGCTTCAGATTTGGCATGATCATAATCGGTAGGGAGAATCCACTCTTTTACTTCGTCAGCATCCATTTTTCCGTTCTTGTTTACGTCTCTTGCTTCAAACTGTTCACGCTCATTTTGTACCCAATCTGGTTCAGGTTCTTCATTGTTAGGATGGTAGACGTCACTCACATATTCTTTAAGGTCAATCCCGCCGTCATTATCTTTATCTAACTCCTCCATCGTTTCCGACACAACAATATCATGAAGATGTGGGTACTCCTCCGGATGCGAGAAGCCTCGAAATTCCTCCAGAGTGAGAACACCATCTTCATCACTGTCCGCTCTTTTCCACCTCTTTTCCTCTCGCTCATACATCTTCCTGTAGTCTTCTGTCTCATCCACCTCATGAACAAGCTGTCCATTTTCACCATACCCATACACCATCTTCTTATAGTTGTTCCAATGCAGCGGCTCACCCTGGTTTTCCTCCACAAGTTGCCTGAACCTTTTATCAGAGTCCTCACTAATGTAGTTGTTGTGCGTCAAACGTACCCAGTCCTCAAGCTCCTGCTCTGTGACTGATCCATCCTCATTTTTATCCACTTTCTTCACGATGATCGCTAGTCTCCTCTTGCTCTCCTCCGGAGCAAGATCATCCAATTCCTGAGCCGTTTCCTTTCCCAGAAAAGCCTCATGATCATAATCAGCCGTACCAAACTCTTTGTCGCTTAGTTTTGAGTCAATAACTCTCTCTTTTACGGCTGCTAACCCAACACCAAGAAACAGGAGAAGCACCAGCTTTCTCCACATACTACCTTTTTATACTACTAACCCAACCACCTTTACACACTACCTATAAATCAAAATACAAGATAAAAACGATAAACATGCCAAACAGCATAACACACAAACGTGAACTTTAAAACATACTAACACATAAATTTTAGATCAGTGTTAACTGTTAACCCGTAATAGCCCGCTTCTACCGCAAGCCAACATTTCATGCTAGAAATATGTTTAGCCTTAAAAAGTGCGAAATACGTAATGATCCGAAACGTCTGGTATAGATTATACCTGTTTGTAATTTTACTTATGCACGCAGCATAATACACGTTGCATATAATTAGGTATTCTAAAAACTACTAACAGGGCAAGGTCTATTGCAAAACAATATTTAGGTATTCTAAAAATTACTAACAGGACAAGGTCTATTGCAAAACAATAGCCAACAGAAACGTTATCGCAAAAAAATTAACTGTCTAAACGTCCAAACAGGTGCACAACCAAACGATGCCACTGCCACGACTACACTGACTGAATGCCGTTAAAAGTAGAAACGAAGGCAGATTCACCTAATGCTGTCGTGGCCCAAACTTTCCTAGGAAACCGAATATGCCCGAAACTTTTTTAACGAACTTTAAATGATGACTGCGCTTTGTATCGCGGAAGTTCGAAGGCCACGTCATCAAATATTACCGGCGTTTCCCACGGTTAGTGATACGCCTCTAGCGGTGAACTTATAAAACTATGTTACCTACATTTAAAATAAAAAATTAAAACTGTAGTAAAATCTTTTATTAAAACTGCTGTGTTCTACTTTTTAAAATATGTCCTAAAGCTTTCTATTCGACAATGAAGGTAGCTATTATGGATAACTTTGTAACAGGTGCTTAACTTATCGCAGAGGGTAGTCCAAAATGCGTAAGTTACTACTATAACTGCACATAAAAGGCCTAGAGTTTGCTAAAAACCGCTTTCTAATGAAAGTTAAGCACCGGTTGATTAATATGACCTCTACACAAGCACCGTAAAACAACCAGAACTCTGTCTCTATAGACTATATGCAGGCCACCTAATACTGCGCAACTGTATTTCTAAAACGGTTTAAGTGCATAATTAAAACGCAAGCTCGTACATATGATACAGTTTTATGGTTTAGTATATAGTATTTGGTCAGTATGTTAGGTCAAACCGGCGTTGTGTTAGATAACATGAAATACCAATTGATATCAAAATCTGGAAAGTAAACATATACAGAAAACAAAAATGTAATGCTGGCATTGTAATTGACTTTTCCGGCGCCGTGGCAAGGCTCGTCGCTGCTACCATTGCGAACGTATGTGTCCTTGGGCAAGACACCTAACGGCAATTGTTCCAACCCAGTTGTTACTAATGGGTTTTCCAAATTATCAGCCATACATAAAAAATGCCCCTCCCCCCCAAAAAAATAATAATCCGTCTTATGACGACTATCGTTTTCCGGCCACGCGAGGATAAAAAGTGAGTTAATTTCTACATAGGTTTTAATTTCTATGGACTCTAAACAAACAGCTTGAACTCACAACAATCGGCCATATAAAAAAATCTCCCGCCATAGTACAGCCTTTAGCACAGTAAATTGGACAATTCCAACAAAGCTTTATGGAAGTACCACCAGTATTGAAAACAAAAGAAGACTTTACCTACACAGTTGGCTTTGAGCCGAATTTAGCCACATAAGCCTGCTTGAGAGAAGTGGCGCAGCTATTGGAAGTTAAGCAGTGGTTCTGTAATAGCTCACGTGCCCCAGAAGTGGCAGCGAAGGACATTTGAAGTGATCCTCTTCTAAGTTTGAGTTGGACTTGAATCGGTCTACCCGGAGAGTTTTAGGCCCTCGAAACAGTTCTGTTTTTTCTTTCAGTTATCCGCAAAGGTTTTGAATGTTAACTTTTAAGTCAAGTTAGACGCTGGTTAGATGGTAATGTATTTAAAATTTAGGAACTGTATATATAAAAATGTTTCGTAATATAAGTATTTAAAAAAAACCTTTTGCAAATGTAGCTTTAGATCTTTTTTATTCAAGCTTATACTATACGCAGTATGTAACTGATTCATTGAAACGTGTAAAGCTATATACGTCTGCACAAAAACCTTTGGTAATCTTGCTGGACCAAATTAGTTACCTTAAAACAGTTATATGGCGGCCGCTGTTTTGCAAGAAAATGTCAGCATTGATCAAGGGAGTGACCACGGGTTTTTTGAAATACAAGACCAGGACCAAGCGTTTGAACTGGACGATGACGTATTTTGTGAGGAAGTAGTTCAAGAAAACCGGAAAGATGACGTATCAGAACAAGACGGAATTTCTGAGGTATTGCAATGATTAAATTGAAACTTTGTTTTATAGCACTGTGGGGTAAGATGGGATATCGTAACAAATAAACCCCATATTTCCTGAAGATCTTTTTAAAAATTGAAAACGCTGTTTTAGTCGTAGGGGTATACAGTTATTTATCTATTTACAAAAAATATTTTGTTTACTACCAAATGGGACGGGAAAAGAGAGTGAAAACATGTCCCAACTTACCTTACCGTACTATAATGTGTAGATGATACGTTTTTGTAAATGTTCCTGGAAAAACAAAAAAGGGTATTTCATGGTTTCATACAATCGACACATTTTCAGCTACAACAGCGTGGTGCATTTGAGGTCCGAGATCGAGCAGGGACGTCTCTCTCTTCCGGATTTGTGAGTAATGGCGGTGGAGGCAATTCCGCTATTCTTGATCCCGCTTTTAAAACTGCAAACGTGGATGGCGAAAAGGCCTTAAAAAATGTTAGGAAAATTAAAGACGTGTCCTCCCAAACTGACTTTCCGATTTGTGACTCTATGAACAAAGACGAAAACAAGACGCCCAAAGTTAACTTCAGGTCGAAAAGCAATCTGGAGATTTCAAGAAATTTCTGCTGGCGACATGACGCATATGGATCTGTTGTGCTTCCCAGTGCGAGACCGACAACGCCGATTTCCCCGAGAGAGCACTCGATATCTGCAAGCTTAAATACCTTAGGTATATATATGCATGCTAAAAAAACACATTTCTAAAACTTTAATGTACTACTGTCGGTTAAAATAGGGTGTTGTTATTTTAGTACTTAAATCCCAAATTTCCTGTTCGTTTTACCAATCATTTTTTAGAGTCGCGAGGCTACAGTTACATAATTCTCTAAATATTCTTCGTTAACTAGCAAATTGGTCAAGAAAAGATAATGAAAATGTTCCATCGTACCCAACCATACTATATATCCTACTTTATGGTGTGACATAGCATGCATAACGTAGCCCTACTATTTGATTTAACACATCATAAATTTAAGATTCCTCATCCGTACGAGTCAATTTTCGACACAAATCTTGCGATATTTGCAAAGACGAAGAAAACAAACGTATTGACTTGAAGAGCCGAAAAGAATCTGTTATCCTGAAAAAGGTAAACAAACCAAATATTCAAAAATTAAACTAAAGCTACACAGATTACACCGGAAATGTTTGTCATATATTAAAGTACCGTTAGGTAAGATGGATACCGTTAACACATAATACCCTATATTTCCTAGATGTGTTTTGTACAAGTAACAACAGTCTATGGGAATCATGACGATACGGTTTTAAAATTCTTTGATCGTTCTTTGTTTACTATATCAAATAGGACGTAACAATATAATGAAAAGGTATCCCATCTTCCCCCGCCCCACTATATATAATTTTTCTAAGATACCTGCTGGGCCGTCCGTTGCAATGGTTAAAAACTGTTCCCCAAACTTGCTTGCGAATGAATTGCCAAGATGTTCTTCGCTGTGGACCGAAAGTCGAACGTTCTATCTCGGAGCAGACGTCAATACGATTCCTAGGCCCAGGCAGAACTCAAGTCTGTCAAGACGAACAGATATTGGAATTTTGAAATCTAAGGTACGCACATTGGGGATCCAGGATGCATCAAATTTTATTAGAAAGAAATTTTTATAAATATGCTAGAACGACCTCTGTCGATTACAAGTGGTTCAATTCCACCAAATTATACTGGTCGCTGCTATGACTCAATTGATATGTCTGATGTATGGTGTGATGTATAGAAGAAACCTATAACTTAACAGTTAGCATGATGTGTACACCACGTGTGTCTGTATAGAAAACACCCAAATCCAAACTTTACAAAAAATATGCGGGCTACTGACTCAATTGATCGGTTTACAAATGTTGTCCAGGCCAACAACGATATGTTTACTTACGGTTGCGACACAGAAGCATCTTGTAAGGCTACAGCAAATTCCAATTCACCCCATTCTTTCTGGATCCGATCTGTTTCCGTTTCATCTGGTATGTGTTTCTGTAAATTTTTTAGTATTTATTAATTTCATTTGGAAGTAAAACAAGCAGTATGGCTTTGTCCGTGTTTATACCAGACAGGAATCTGTTCTGATTATATTTTCCTATAATTTTCGATTTATTTTTTTATAAAACCATGTAGTCTGAAACACTATCCATAAAGTCGTTAAAATGAAGCTTTAGCCGTTTTTTAACAACAGGGTTTCCAACACCGCGCTTTTCAAAGCATAATGAAGTTCCGCGAAGAAAACGAGACGTAAGAAATCATTTACAACTCTTATACAACTCTATTAAGTCCTAATTACTATATTTGTTACACTCGACAGTGGATTCTCGTGCAATGCGTTACGAAATACACATCGAGAATAATTTGTTCTGCCGAGCCAATGCCTAAATTAAGCTATCACGAAATTGGTTGCCAGGAGATGGTTTTATGTCCTGCTATGCTAAGATCTGTTGAATATATTGAAGATGTGTGCTGCCAGGTATTACACCAGTTCAAACGTGGTACAGAGCTAGTTAAAATTTAATGTTTTTCTTAAGCATTTTAACAAATCTTCAAAAGAAGAAACTCTTCAAAGCGGTCGCACGGTGGAGCTGTTGTTCTCCGCAAAAGGGCCGGTGGTTCGCGACGACAAGCACTTAACCGGTTAGAAATTGAATGTTAAAAACATAAGAACTATCCTAACATGTTATGCATTTTTATAGGTCGGAGCATCTTTTACTTTTGCTTCGACGAGCCGCTGGAAAACAGGCGCCGATTATGCGCCGACTGCGTGGCGGCAAGGGCGGCGGTTCCGACCCCCACAAACGACAACGTTTTCACGGTAGCTCAACCAATCAACAGCCGCAGCAGCTCAGCTAAAACTGCCACGCTTCGCAAGGCGCAGCTCAGTACACCGGCACGTCCAAAAACTGCACGCAGCATCCAGCAGCCAAATAATCAGCGCCAGAGCTTACGCCCTGCTTCTGCCAGTAAAGCTTTGGTACGCTTACCACAAAACAAAGGCCCAGCTTGCAAAACGCTAAGCAATACAACGCTTGCTAACAACCTTCAGCGCTTTACAACCAAATCTTACTTAATAAACGCATGCACCCAAAGGGGCTTGAACCGCCCCTTATTGGTATGTCACTCCACAAAATGCACGCATTCATTATCATTGTTTCGCATGCACGCCTTCATATCTAATCATTCATTATTTATCATGTGTAGCTTCTTAACTGCATGCTTGCAAGTTCTGCTAGTTTTATTCAACTTTTCATGTCAATTATATCGTACACAACAAATCAAGTTAAAGATTCGGTATATATAGGCGACCTTAGGTATTTCACTATGGTAAGGTCATCACATAACACGCACATGGCAATCGTATGTATATAGTGGGGTGGGGTAAAATGGGACATGTTATAAAACCGTATACCCATATACGATTTTCAGACCGTTGTTAGTTGTTAAAAACACAATCAGGATATTTGTGTAATATGTGCTAAATGTGTCTCATCTTACCCCACAATACCATATATTTATTTAACAACCCTATAGTTGACTATTGATGCGTATTCGATTAAGTAATGGCCTGTATAAATTTGGCTCAATAGGCCTAACAGTATGTGGTAATCCAAATCTATTCAGTTTTTGCTGGTTCGATAATTTTACCAAGGTCTTCGCCTTAAACAATCCCTGAAAAATACGTTTTAATACGCATGAGATGGTAATAATGTTAAGCGGACAATGGATAAGTCGCCTATTCAAGGGGATTTTGTATTAATTTAATTTGAACTGGGTTTTGTACGTGTTTTATTTACTTTAATTACACGGCCAATTCATGTCCGCTAAACACTGCTTGAATGGTAACCTGACTCACCGCACCCAAATGCTCTGGTGTGACGGGCATTCTTCTCACAGTTTCATATCATACACTCATGTCTACTTAATTTGATGCCGGGCTGCCGTGTATGAATGGTTAGCGGATATAGGATACTGGATAATACTGGTTTGGGCCGAATACGACGGTATACAAACAGACGGCATTGTGTCCGCGGTCGAACATTGTTATTATTGTGGAGAGATTTAACTCTTATGAAGTCTAAAGATTAGAACCGTAAAGGGCTAGGTCTGTTTTTAAGTGTTCAAGTCCCGGTAACGATATAAAGTAATATCTGCTTTGTGAATAAAATCGATCAGAACACAATGTACACGGAACGTGGTAGCGATGTAACGACCTCACAATAACTTATTTGGAGAAAAGATCGCAACGCAGTTTACTGAGCGTGAGAAAAGATAAAGAAAATATCAGCGCCTTGATTTTAGCTTGAGCGAACGAGGTAGTTTGGTAGATCTGAAATACCAACGCGAGCTCACGCTGGTTATAATGGGGACGCCTTGCCGAACAGAGGTCTGTGCTTTATCAGCAGTTATGACAGAAACTTGCGCTAAAGGTTAGTTTTTATAACTGACCATATTTATAGGCGAAAGAGCCAAAAGATAAAAAGAAAGAAAAAAGTTCGAGACAACCAAAAACGTACAAGACACCGAAAGAAGACGACATGAAAAAATCTGTGACTTTTGCGGATCAACAATCAGCTGAAGTTAAACCACCGACAGACGATAAAACGGTATGTTTGAAGTAGAAGTTTTATTTTGTGAAGGAATGTGTTCTAATAAAAAAAAAATAAATAAATAGGTTTAAATTAATCTTCGTCCGAATGTAATAAATTTTGCGAATGTGACCCTGATCTGGAGCTCATAAAGTTGAACGGTTCTTGTGTAAATAAAAACAGTAAGGTTCTGGTGCTACGAAAACGTAACAGACAAAAGTCAAGTCTAACCAATCGTAATAAAATATATATATTTCGCCTAAATGATATTGTAAGCCTTTTGTTTAAATAGAACTTTAAATCGTCCGGACGGTTTATGTATTTCACATATACTCTGTATACGTACTTAATCTCGTAATCGGAGATTTTAAACCACCAGTTAAAACATGCGTTCATTCCATAAGTGTATGTTCTCATTAAAAAAGTCACGTAAAGTTTTTTTTGTACAAACAACGTATTCAAACACTCGCGTTGTCACCACATGTGGTCTGTAATTAATTACATTTCAAACAACCTGCTACAGTTTGAAAAATGTTAATACAGTTATTTGTCGGCGACGCCAAAGAATATTTTTCGTTCTAAAATACAGTTATTCTAAAAGTCTCTAAGTTATAATAGAATGATGGGGTAAGACGGGGCACCTTTAGCACATAATACCCAAATATCTCGATCGTGTTTTAAACAGTTAACAACGGTCTATATATAGGAGTCCCGAGGATACGGTTTTATAATGTTTTGTTTGTGGTTTACTTACTACCTAAATGGGACTAGAAAATAAAATGAAATGGTGTTCATAGATCGTTGGTAATTATTTAAAACATGATTGGGATATAATGTATATTATGTGCTAATGGTGTCAACTCTTATCCCACAGTACTGAACGTTAAAATTTAAAAATGTACTTTATTAGACGGACAACGACTTACGGAAACGACGAGCATCATTACCTCCACCACCACCTAGACTTCTACACACGGAGGAAGAAGATGAGATTGTTGGACGAAGAAGAACTAGAAGGTAAGTCAACACATGGTACATTGCTGCAATACACGAACCAGCATGTAAAATCACCTGCAAAATTTCATAGGTGGTAACTCGTAAGCTTGTACGAGATTTATGAAATTATTTCAATGTGCATAAATATCACTGTTGTTGTATTGCAGGGAAAGCGTCGCGATTTCGTTTGGAAATGATGTTTCAAAACCAGCAGAGGTACAATGGTTTGTTTGGTATACTTTTACAAAACTGATTTATTAGTTATTGCCACAAAAATAAAATCACTTCTGGTTCTTGCTTTGATTGGAATTTATAATGATAATATTACAATATTGATTGTTTTAAATGTTGAAAGTACTTTTGCAGGAGAAGCCAGCAGCTCCTAAACCTACGGCCAAAGTAAAGGCCTATATTCAACCAGAATGGGAGACAATCAAAGTAACAGTTGTATTTAAAGAAGAAAAATACGCAGAGAATTTTCTAGAATACAAAACTCTTCAGGTGACTCATTTATATGTCCCATGTTTCCGGATTGTGTTTTAATAATTAACAACTCATTTTAGAGTCATGAGGTTACGGTTATATAATTCTTTAAAAGTTTCTTGTTTCCTACCAAATGACAACAGATCTCATCTTACCCCACCCTACAACATGTTAACCATTATAGCACAAAATATTATTAAGCAATAATAGTAGGGTTAGGAAAGATGGGACACCTTTTAATTCTATGTTATCGTCCCATATGGTAAAATAAATCCGTAACCTCATCACTCCCATAGAACGTTGTTAGTTGTATAAAACACGATCAGGATATTTGAATCTTATGTGCTAAAGGTGTCTTTTCTCCTCCTGTCCTACTATATTTTGTTTTGAACAGGACATTTACGTTTGGTTGCGCCAAGCACTGTTGAAAAGCGATGCCTTGACACCTGGAGCCGAACTTATTCTGGCTGCTGACAATCTTAAGTTTCCGCTAAAAGCAAACACCGCCAACCATACAGTTGCTAGCTTATCGACACATACGTTTCAATGCGAGGAATTATTACAGGTAAAAGGACATGCCCTGCTATTGTTTTACGGGATATTTTGAATTTAATGAATGGACGTAACTTGCTAAATGTTTGCTTGGCAGGAAAACGGCAGTCGTTATAGCACGTTTGTTACGTTTCATACACCTCGTGCCAGCTTTAAGTTACCACGTATGTAACTTAGTGGGTGTGTTTTTATGTGTGGCTGACAATTTAAACAACCCACATGTAACCACTGGGTTGAAGCAATTGCCGTTAAAGTGTCTTGGCTAAGGAGATATACGCCCACATTGTTTCTTTAACACAAACATATTCGTTTACTATTTACCTTGTCGCCCAAGAAGTGCGGCAAAACAAACAACGTCTTTTCAAAAAAACGGTACTGAAGGTAGCCATTTTTAAAGATTATTTGTTACTAGAAGTCCAAAGGCGGCGGATTTGGCGAAACTAGCAGTCGATTCGACACAAGATTTTCGTTCCCAATCGACGCTAGAATGTTAGAAGGTCTTACACCAGTCCAGTATTTATCCAATTACTGTATTGTAAGCGGCACTTGGCGAGCTTTCTACCGAAATGTCTTCATGCAAAACGACAGAGATAGAGACGGGTAAATAAAGTTTTAACGTGAATATTTTAGCCGGTATAGAACCTGTACATAAAACTTTAACATAAAGTATTATAAAAATATAAATGAAGGAACGTCTTTATTCTCGCGTGATACTCTATAAAGAACATTGGTGTTTATTTTTATATATACCCTCGTTTACGAATTAACGCGTATATGTAATCTTGGTTATTTTTTGGACATTTTTAAAGTATGGTTGACAATTTAGCCATAACGGACCATTAAGTAAGAGCAAAATGACACACACGACCACATTACACAGAAAAATCACTTACAAAGAACTCACCAATGCTATGGAAAGATTGTTCGTCGAGCTGGCTCATCCAATAATGCAAAGAGTTTTGTTTCTTATGGGTGCAGACCCGTTGTCATCTAAGCCAGAATACTGGGATCGAAATTCTTTCGTTCTTCCGCAAAGAGCCGAACCGGGACAGGAAAAGTTAAAAACTTGGCAAAAAGCGTTGTCCATCGATTCGGAGACCTTCGTTTGTTTGTGTGCGCTTGCTAACAGGATAATCTGCAGAGAAAAACAAATGTGAGTAATATATTAGGTTCAAATAATACCTGCACAGATGGCCTATACTTGAGATACCTTAAGCAGGCTATGTTGCACACTGTGTACCGTAAAAATGTCTGGCGATTATACTGGATTTCGCGCCTACCTCTAGCCTGCTGGAGGGTATTGGTTCGAGACCTGACGCTGCTATACCAGTGTGTGCTTAAGGGTTCTTGGATAGGACACTAAACGGAATTTGTTTTAACCCATTATAGTCACTATGTTTAAATTGTGAGCCATACACAATAAAAAAACAATCACGCACAAAGTTACATATGTGGTAAGCCGTATACTGGCATCAGACCGGAAAGAAAGCACTTTAGGGAATTTCTTAATCGTTTCTTGCAAAATTACAGAGAAGGAATCCCAGTTGACGAAATCATACAAACCAACAACCATCTAGAAGATGCAGACTTTTACAACATCGAACAAAAACTAAAGGAATGTAAACTTGAAGCACTTACAAAACGCCTGCTGCTTTATATTCGAAAATAGCGAGTAACTGTATCGTTTAAATTTGTAAACCTAAAGATTTTTTTACTTTCTTCAGAGATGGCGCTAAAGATTTAAAAATGGACGTTCTATAGAACACGTTCAAAGATATTCAACTTATATACCATTTTATACAATTTTTTTAATTGTTGTTTTTTTTTCAGGCAATATCGGTCATGTAAGATTGTGCACAGTTTGTAGTGTTTTATTTCGTTTTTTTTGTGGTCTTTAAATGTTTTCCTATTTTTGTACCTGTCCGCCTATTAACATACATGCAGTATTAAACATCATACAAAATAAGTAAATGCAATTGCACTCTGAAAGGCTCTTTGTACCTTTATATGGTAACAGCTGATCATTAAGCAGGTCTTATAGTCTTAAATAACAACATGTAGTAAATATGTCGAATGCAAAATACGAAGGTTCAAGGTCTGTTAACTCCAGCGAGTGTTTCTCGTCAATAATTAGCTGTAAGTAAGCGGTTTTACAAATTCCGACGCAATTTCTCAACACTATATTGTTGACTACAGTGCACCGTAAGTACCAAATAAGTCTCTGCTTGTTTTTCGGTTTTAGGTCCAACCTTTTGACTTCATTGACTAGACCTCGGCAACCGTTAAGTGCAGCATGCTATTGTATACAGTGGGGTAGGGGACGAGACGGGACTCCTTTTCATTCTATTTTCTCGTCCCATTTGGTAGTAAACAGGGAACACTCAAAGAATTCTAAAACCGTATCCTTACACGAATTTAGACCGTTGTTAATTGTTTAAAACACAGAATATTTGGATATTATTTGCTAACGATGTCCCGTCTTACCCAGCAGAACTATGCCACCAAATACAGGTGTTACAACATTCACAACACCTTAATAACAAATAACTTGGTGAGTATTCGAGACACTTTCGTGCACAACAAGCCTCTGCTATATTCTTATCTTACTTGTTTATCGTATACCGAGTTATCAAGGCAGTTATTGACCACACTGACAAGCAATTAGTCTACCACTGGCATGTTGTGTTTACTTTATACGTCCTTAACTCGTTATAAACCTAATGAGAATTACGTTGCGAAGATTATTTTGTCCAAAAAACCTTAAATACAGGAATACATTTGCAGTAGAAATCCAACGTCTGTAGAAATCAGTTAGTCGACAGTAAATGCTGGAATAAAAAAAAAAAACAGTTGCCAGTTCTGTATAAATCATTTAGTATGGATATACCTAACAATGAAACACCTAACTGGACGTATGTACAAAGGATTTAACTATAATATCTGAAGGATCTGCAGTAGATTGAACTACAGGTAAATATGCTTTTGTTTTAAACATTGTTAAATATAACTGTATCAGACGTTTGTTAGTTGCGTATAAATGGTATTATAGAAAATTTATAAAAACGTCTTTGTTTTTTGCACTTTCTAAAAGCTGTTTTTTGCTATTTGTTTTGTTCCATGGCTTAGAACGCACTGAACGACGCCTGTGTTTTCCATTTTTACGAGTGTTTTCTGCGGGTTGGTCTAATTGAATTTACGTTGTAGGTGATTGGTACTTATCACCATGCTATGACGTAGATAAGGTCAGGGGTGTCTTAGCATGTTTACTATCTAAACATACTGTGTGGAGATTTCTAAGCGATTTTAATCATAGCGAAAAATAAGTTGCTCTTTTGGTTACTTTTCTAAGTATACGTGAAGAAAGTCACTTATTTTTTCATCGAATGCGTCAATGGAGTACCTGGAAAAGATACTGTATTGGCGAACAGCTATTAGATGCCGCAGTTTTGAGATAGTAAGTTTTGGAACTAGTTGTCGTTCAACTGCCCGTGAAGACGCGGTAAAACGGTCGTTAGGTGACGCTGTGGAGTTAGAAATTCGCGCCACTTATAGATACGTGGGTTCAATAGAGAGATATAATGTGTTGAAATATCAATTTTGATGTTCGGTTTTGTAATATGTTTGGTTACCGTGGTACCTTAACCTTTTTTCAACCATATGTGCCGTGTTCGGTAAAATAATATAGTAACAATAGAAGAGAAACAGAATAGTAAAACGCACTGGAAAAATCTAACATAAACTGATCAAAAAAGCACTCACAAAGTTGCATATAGTATGGTGGCATAAGATGGATCATTTCATTTTCTTTTCTCGTCCCATTTGCTAATAAACAGAGAAGATTTACAAAATTATTTAGCCCGCGATTCTAAAAGAGCGTTGTTAATTGTTCAAAACACCACAAGAACATTTGGACATTTTGTGCTAAAGGTGTTCCATCTTCTCCCACCCTACTATATTTAATGTTCTTTAAAATCCCGTGCTAAAGGAACTTTATTAAGAAGATTCTGTTTTAGTTGAAACACGGTACAATATAAATGAGTTCAAGGAGATATGGAATAATATTTTTTAACACTTAAAAACATGTTTGTGAAGAATGGTGATTAATTCAGTTTTGACACCGTCGGTTACCGCAATCTAAACACACAACACAAGGCAGTCTTCACAACAGTCGTTCTTATACGTTAGTATACACGAGGTTAATTAACTAGTTTCCTATTTAAATCTATTTTTCGCATTTTGAGGTGAAAATTTCCGTGACAAATAAAAGCCAATGACGTAAATGCGTTCCACGAACGTTAATGTGGTATTAAGTATGTATGAAATGCAGTAAACAAGACTGAAAGTAGAAAGACAACGCTTCAACCACCACCACCCACAGCGCTTGACCGACGCTGACCGATGTAATGTTTAGATCTTTCTCACTTCGATCGGCTTACAGCTGCTTGAAGACAGCTAATCATGCTACAGCTTACAACATAGGTCAACAAATAATGAACAAATTTGCCAATTAGTTGACGGGTATGGGACGTAAAATTAAATATGAATAAACCACCGGTATTGAAACGCCTTTCTCAAAGCTTTTTTATACACCACATCTTTATTATCACTAAAACATAAAGCTTTGACAAAAACTGGTAACAATACATAGTTTTAGCCTGAAATTGTAACCCATAAAACATATTATATTTGCGTCGGCTAATTTTATATTCGTTACGCATTGATTTTAAATATGGCAAATGTAAAGAAATTTACGGTGGTTTGTACCGTTAGCACATAATACCATATTTCCTAAACTTGTTTTAAAATGCTTTTTTAGAGTAACGTAGTTGCGGTTTTAGTAGAATGGGGGAAAGACGGACACTTATATATGAGCACACAATACCAAAATATCCGGATCTGGTTTTAAACAATTAACAATCTATGGAAGTTGTGAGGATACGGTTTTATAATTTTTTGAATGTTTTTTGTTTACTAACAAAAGGGACGGGAGAAAGAATGAAAACATGTCCCATCATTCCCCAGCATCATCTTGAACTGTAAATAACTCAAAATCCTTAGCAGTCAGCATGACAGGGCGGGCAAAACTTTAAAACAGTTCAAACGCATGACCTATGAAGGCGGAGCTATTGGTCGTAAATACCTGGATTCAAATTTAGAACTTCAAAGCATTGAATGTGCAATACAAATAAACAGTGTGACCCATCCTATAAGCAAGGTGACGGTGTCTACAGTGTTACGGTACTAAGCCGAGACCGAATATTTTCTGGATCATTTAGGAAAATGTCAGTTTTAAGCTGGTCATATCAAACAAATTTTCGGAATAATCAACGTCAAAAGCGATTTCAAGACCTATAGCGTCACGCAACCTGAGCGTGCCGGGCCGAGCCGGGATATTTCTCGGCCAGGCGTTTCAAAATACAAACGTTTTCCGTGCGTTTAATAAGAAGCCATCTCGTGACAAGGGAACCGGCCACCTAGCAGTGGCACGGGCGAAAGCGTGTCCGAGAAAGGGTAATCCTTAAATTAACCCCCGTGCCTTATCGGCCTTTGCTACTCAACCCAAAAGAAAATACGAACCTTACGTTATCCCTGCCCGCCGATGGTTACTTTTTCAGTTCGTTTCGAAGTCCACGCATACCGGACCGTATTAACCTAACGCCTGTCACTGTAGATTTGGAGGTGACATCCTGCCTGAACTGTTAAGATACACGGAAAGTTGTTTTAAACCGTCCTAATGCCATTCCAGCAATACCACTACGGGGTAATTAGTAACTCATAACATTGTTTTGGTCAAGCATCTGCAAACCAAGACAATCCTTACCAAAGTAGCGAAACGAAACACAATTGCTGTCACGTCGTCACGGAAACACAAGTTAAGTTTGTATTGTCGCATCAGCTTCTGCTGTCTAGCAGCGAGTCGTAACAGTTATAATGCTCGACACTCAATTCGTTTGCCGCAAAAGGTCGCCAATGCCTTGACACGGGACAGTACGTAAACTGTGTTGAATTATCCACACAAACGATCAATTGTGTTGGTGCATCATGAAACGCCAAAGTGTAATTCCAGGGGTTCGCTGTGGTTGGTGTAAGATGGGGCAAGAAATGCTGCAAAGCGCCCCCGACTAAAAGCCCTTCAAAAGCTGCGCCGTCAACAGCTTATGAAATTATTTGCAGAATTCTGACACTGCAGCTCCAAACAAGCAGCGTTGGACTTCTCTACTAGCGATATATGCACTCTTAGTAAACATGTATTAAACGGGGTGTTTATTGCAAAACAGAAAATTCCCTAAGGTGATCACCTTCTAACCGCGGTAACTCTTTATGGTTGTGATTGAACAGCTGAGGGAGAGTTTAATTTCCCTGGTATGGGGACGTTACCATAATAGGTTGATGCTGTAATACGGACAACAGGATATTCTTCGAAATATATGCTCATGGTCGGTAGAACTCGGCTATAAAGAGATCGCCTTGGTCGTTACGGAAGAGTCAAGTTTCATTTTGATTGATTAGTAACGCCAGTTGTATTGCTTACTCTTCTATTCGCTGCGTTTGGGGGTTAACTCATAAAACTGCACGGTCTACATAATGACAAAAGCAAGTAATGAGGTCTTAAGCCTTGATTGCATAATATACGTGTTGCTCAACAAAGTAAAATGTGTTGTGGTTACCGCATATATACAGCAGACACAGAGAAGCAATATCCGCGTGCAATGGATAGAATTTTGCGGAACGGAAATATTTGCCGAGAAACTCTATCATGCAAGGGGCATCCAAAGAGGTCTCCGTTATAATTCTTTTGTTCTCTTTCGCCACTGCAAACGCGGTACCGTGTCACGGGCAGGGTTAATTGCTTATCGGGTTTGTTTGCTTATTCCTGCTTTTGGTCTTTGGTGAAGCTCTCGTGTATCTATATATATCGGGTATAGTAGTTACTGATAGACAGCGCATTAACTGGTAATTTTTTTCGTGGCAAGTTGAACTTAAACTTGGTGATGTCATCCATCCAAATTTAAAAGGCTCTCTTAACCCGTCACGGTGTTTTGTGTTCAAAACGGGAAATCATTTGATTATTTGCGTTCGCATACCGATCCTACAGAACCGTCCGCCAGTTTTCGACTTCTTTCGAGCGAGGTGTGACCGCGAAATGAATTTACCATTTACTGTCTCGCACTTTCTTATATAACATAACATTCGAGTCACCCATTCGGTGTTGTTGTTGTGTTATACATTCACGCAGTTTCCGTTGCAAGCAATTGCAACACACATACTAGGTGTGTGTTAAAAGATGTAATGACAGATGGTGGCAACTCTGGTTTGCCTAACGGTTTCCTGCTTTAACTTCGCAATACATTTCTTTTGAACCATATCCTCCAAAGCGTAGAACAAACTTACGAACACCGTGCAGAATAATCATTACAGCCGAGCGCTTTTTTGGTTTACACTCGGGTTTCCGGGCTTTCTTGCAACCGTCGGTACTCTGCTGCTGTTTTCACCGCGGATACGCAATACGAACTTTTGCACTTTTCCTATTGGAAATTCAAACTGGGGTCTTCTATATGAGCGATAGGTACCACAAAGGTCGATCGGGTGGGTAGGCAGAGCTCCGAGCAAGGAGAAAACAAATCCAGCTTTTGCTGCGATATCGCATGGCAAGTTAATTTCAAGTGGACATGCGATACGAAGCTGGCTAAACAGGATACCTCGTACGAAGTGCGATATTTTACCACGAAACGCTGGTTCAAGCTACCCCTCTGCTACAGAACGGTGGCGGTAAAGTGGTAGATTCAACAAGAAAAATGTAAACAATAATATCATGACTGCACAGCATATACCAATAGTAAAAACTACCGAAAGGTTACAAACAACAAAAGTACAATTCATATTTAAAAAAAATTGAAGTTTCAAAACGACCGTAACTGAAAACCTTAGACAACTCGCATAACATTAACCACAAAATGACATCATTTCCAATTCGCCTTTTCGGTACCAAATTCTATAGGTCACGTTATTACGAATACATCTAAAGTGTAACTACACCTCGTTCGCAAAGGAAGCTGGGTGTTAAATAACAACGGCAGATAGCGCTGTGGTTAAAACGTTTCAGACTTGGACAGCCTTCACACGTGATTCATTTTGGCCTTGTCTACCCGTTTGAAGTAGACCAGTTTTAATAAAGCACCTGGCTGTAAATCTATCTACGATTTATTGCGAATTCCTACAGTGAGTGTTCTCTGGCAAAGACCAAACGCTGTAAGCATATTAATATGACGTCATTTTGTCAACTAATTCAGTTACGAGCGTTAAATATTAGGAAAACATGTGATGTTACAAACCACAATGTGCGTACACGGTAATGTTCCCTTTTAAATAGCTGTAAAATGCCTACAGTTGTAAATTACGAGACGACGTGCTTACGAGATTAAAACACATTACAGTTTTAAATAATATACATAAACAAAAAACGTTTTTTTAAAAAGAATTTTTGAAATTTGCAGTTTGTTAATAAACTGTTCATATATCATGGCCTACTTTATATATGTATGGACATTTTAGGTCATGTTTATAAACAGATATTCATGATGGTTAATAGTATTTAGCGCTATTTTTTGCATTGAGAAGATTTGCGAAAGTGTTCTGGTTAAAAAAGGAGATAAAAATCTTGCAAAAATTGTTCTGGCTTAAGAAAAATCACATGCGAAACCGCTGGCGCATAACTGTCAAAAGAGACCCATTCGTTTTTGAGCCCAGTATTGTGTATTGACACGCACCGAATGAAAAATGAGAAATACTGGCAAAAAACTTAAGTCCTTATACCACAACTAATCCAGGCGAAATTCCTTGAGTAATTTGCTGGAAAAACAACAAATTTAAACCCAGTCGTCAATTATAAACCGGCAGTTATTGAATTCAATTAATCGAGGCGCTGGTTTTAGCGCAGCAGTAGCCAATCAGAACGGATTGGTTAATTAGTAGAACTGCTTTGGTTTACGTTACATTTTTGGCAAGAAGTCAATACGTGTAGGTCGGGTGACGGCTTCGGAATCCGAAATATTCCGAACATGTGACCCTTGTTCTTGGCTATAGAATTTGATGTTACAGAGCTTTGTGCCAGAGAATTTAAACTTTAAAATCGGATAGGATTTGAGTTTATTTAGTTATTTAGCGCAGTGTTTGTTGAGCTATATGTAGTTTGAGCGGTAGCAATTTTGCGTATGATAATTCCCAGCAACGCTTTACGGCGGTTAAACGTTTAATTTAGTTTTGTTTTGTTAGGTGCAGTACAGGCTCGTTACTCGTCGCGCAGGTCTCATTAGGCGTGACCTTACGCTGCGAATTATCCCCCGGCGCTTTAGGAATACCCGGAAAAGGGGGCCCCACTTACTGGGTCTGGGCCAGGGGTGTTTTATTACAAAGCCGGTTAAATTTTTTGCGCGGTGCTTTCGAATGAACAAAGCCGTGAACAAGCTGGACATTTGGAGCGTTTTAACGTGTCAATCATGCGCGAAAGTTTTTCTGTGTCTCTAAGAAAGCGTATTACTCTAACCGATGCGACTAACAAGTAAAACTTAGGTCAGCAAATACCGGAACGGCAAAGGATCGCATGAAAAGATGAACTATGCGTTTGATTTGGCTATAAAATACCGAGCCACCGCAGTCGCTTGTTTTATATCTTGCCCAATAGTGCGGTAGGCGGATAGTTTGTATTCGAGCCCAATATGTTTGCTTTTACAGCTACAATACGCACGTAAGTCGTTTTAATACATATGCACAGCTGAATTTATGTTTGCGTTGCTTTTGTATAATGTGCATACCAGCAGACACTATGCAAATGCTACATTCGACCATAGTAACGGTACGTCGCAACTATATATACAAAATACAATATATTCCTATGCAGCAAATATTACATTCTTCTTTGGCTAAAATCAATACCGTCGACGTGATTTACAAGCTCTAACGCGCCTTAATTTTATTACATGGCCTTCCGTGGCAGGGGCAATGACTTAAATTTATGACCGTTACGTGTCGGAATTGCCAGGCACAGTCGCTATAAATCTATACCGTGGTCTAGACCTTTGCTATTGCCTTACAAATTAGGTTTATGTACATACGCATCGACCTACTTAGACAGCTAATTGTAGCGTATTTCGAAATCGTAAAACGGACATAAAACGCATCCTAATCGCGCTAATTACACGAAGTAGTAAAACTGAGATAAAATGACACTTGGATTTAATCTTTTTTGGTAATTAAATCCGAAATAGTTTAAGACAAGCATCTGTTCGAAATTAAAATTTATGACGATTTACCATTCATATTCTTGCGCAACACACGACCTAATAGAGATATCTCCGTGTGCAACATTGAATTACAAGTTTTTTAACTTTAAATTTGTTAATCCATGGCTTATAGATAGGTAGACATTTTAAACGGCCACCATTTTTTACTACTAAGTCAAACGAAAGGTCCAGCTACGTCACAAAAGAATAATCTGTAAAAAATACAGTCTGTCATTGCAGACGGTAATGTATCTGATTAGTTAACTTGCTGATTGACACCCGTGTAAAATCGCCATTCTTTTTACGTGCAAGGGCAGGCTGGTATATGAACTTCCAGTGACCCATTTTCCCTCCTTTGCAATAATCGGCTTACATTTTAAGCGCAGATTAAACCGGTCTGAGATTCAAAAATTAAAGGCTGAATACGCCACAATACGTATTTAAGGATATGGTGTAGAAATACCGACATGTTCGGCTGTGTGTATAACTCTCTATCTACCGCATCCTTTTAATTGAAATCTTAAATTATTAGTTACCATAATTTAAATGTCAAGTTATTGGTGTATACGTAGCCCAACCAAGAAAATTTTCTATTGTCTGTATATTAGTGCATAGCCTTTGCGGAAAAAACACTTTTCTGAAAAGGGGTTTCTAGAAAAGTTGTCGCATTACACAGAACAATCGCCATCACCCTATTAATGTAGTCCTGTAAGTGTGTTTTACACTAACGTAATGCTCATAATTGTCAAATCATTACAGAAATCTTTTTGTTTGTTAATACGAGAAATCGATTGTTCGTCGTTCGTTTGCAAACACGAGATAACGTTTTCAGGATAATGCCTATTACGTAACAGATTTATTTGCCTTCGTCACAATTCAAAGACGCAACGTCAACGACAGTGTTTGCAAATCCTTGTGCAATCAGACACACCGTCCGCCATTATTATCCAGTTTATACCGGTATAAACTGGCTGCTCGGACTCCGAACGCGTCAGTATTGCGTTTTAACTGAGCAGTAATAGTAGCGTGAGGAAAGATGGGTCGCCTTTTCATTCTATTTTCTCGCGTCCTATTTGGTAGCAAACAAAAAACATTCAAAGAATTAAATAACTACATCCTCACGACTCTCAAAGACCGTTGTTGATTGTTTAAAACTCGGTCAGGATATTTGGATATTATGTGCTAAAGGTGTACCACCTTACCCCATAGTACAATATTTTTGGTTTAAATCTTCTTTAGGAAAGTTGATGCTTTTAACCCATCTGTTTACATTTTACCACTTTGCCCGAATATTATAATGACTGTGCATTAAAATGGCGATTGAAATTTAGCTATCTGACGATAATATACATATAGTTTCGTCTGTACAAAAACGTCTTACTGATAGAATACTAAAGAATATTTATATAATTATATAATAATGTTTTTACGACTCTAACAGGGCGTTGTTAATTAATAAAAATAGATTGGGAAATATGGGAAATTATCTGCTACCGGTATCCATCATGCACCACGGTATACTATAGTATATAGAGTGATGAAGACAGGGCACCTTTAGCATGTAATATCAAATATCGTGATCGTTTTTTTTAAAAACGATCAACAGCTATCTATGGGAGTCGTGAGAATAAGGATTTTTAATTTGTTGAATGTTATTTGTTTACTACCAGATAGAAGGGAAAAATAAAAAAAAATGTGTCCTATCTCCCGCCATCCTACTTTGTAATATATAAGGGGAAATTTCGTTATTCATACAATATTTACGACGTGCTCGTTTGTAATGACGTACGTGGGATACGATCTTTGCTATCAATTCATACCTTAATATAACCTTATGAATGAAGAATAGGCAGGGGGTAGAACATACTTAAACCTCGTTGGGTAAATGCCACATTTTAAGAGCGCATGACAATGCAAACAGCGGGAATTTCTCCGAACCAAACTGTTATAATGTAGAATATATAGAGTTGTAAATCTCAGTATTACTCGCTAAACAAGCAATATTAAAAGTTAACATCCATTAAATTCCACCGCGAAGCTTTAACCGTACAATTACTTTTATAAAGTAGAAGGGGAGATGGGACACCTTTTCATTCTATTTTCTCGTTCCATTTAGTAAAAAAACAAAGAACATTCAAAGAATTATGAAACTTCGTATTCTGACGACCCCGATATATATAGAAATGTTTGAAGCACGATCAGCATATTTATTAGATATTATGTGATAAAGTTCCTGTGTGTATACCATATAAATAGCATATCATATATATAAAACCGCAGTTTAGCAGCAAAACAGCGCTATTTATTATCAAAGCCGCAACGAAACGAGCATAACGTGAATCATTCATTTACCCTCTTTAGCAGATTTTTAACCCACGCCCACCGCTTTTCGCATTAAAGGGTGTTTTGACCCCTATAATGGCCCTAGCACTCCTTGTTTCGTACAAAGCGACCCAATTTTTGATGTCGTTTGGCATTACACGAATTTTGAGCACTTATTTGCTGGTATTCCGGTCGAATGCAGAGCTAATGATTACGCCCGGCAGAGCATAATAATAATCGATTACTGCGAATCAGAACATCTATACCCGGGTATAGGGTTCTCGTCGCGGGGAAACAGGACGACAACTTGCTAGTCGTAGTAAACTGCCCGTTGTTGTTATTTAAGACGATAATCACGACTCGGACGCTTTGATAACATTTTCGGGCGCTATGGGAAAAGTAAAGGTGTTTGCATAAGCGCTGGTAGTGCTAAGACAAAGTAAACTGCGCTGGTTTGGCCATCAATCTTGTGTCGTTGGATCTGTAATGGTTTGTTTGGATCGCAGCATCGCTGTTTAGACGACATTCCACTGTGAAAGCTAATTTATGGTGGCCCGTAGTTGATGCAACCTATATATAGCTTAGCTATGGTAAACTGTGCGTGTATCGGGGTGGCGGGGTGGGTGTAAACATTGGCCCGTGAGCCCAGAGCCCACGCCCACCACACGCCCCTAGGCAAGCATTTAACCCATTTATGGCGTTTAGGGGCCGGAGCGAAAGTTGGCAAGCAGTCCCGCTTAAAATAGCGTATGCCCCCTGAACTTTGCGCTCGAAAATTAGACTGCAGTTAGGTCGAAGGGGTCGCTTAAACAGTTACTAGGGTATATGTAGGGGAACCTCAGCGTTGAAGAAGGTATACAGCCTCTGATCCGGCACAATAACCTATGGGCGCTAGATTACTCTGCGGTTGAAGCAATTACTAGTCGCCAAAACGCTAAAACGGGCACACTGGGATCATATTTCTACGTAAACTAAGTTTAGTGAAAGTATATAGACAAACGCGTAGGCGTCTTCAGGGGTTCAGCAATCGCGTGTTACCGGCGCATAAAAATGACGTAACTGCAATAGCGCTGGTAAGACGACAATTCGGCGAGCTGTTCGCGTGCGATCGTAAAATCATTTTGGAAGCATTCCGGGGATTAGACCTGCACGTCACGTGAGCGGATAAAGCTTGAAAATTACACGCGCGCTCGGTAATGACTCTTAATATTGCGGGAGGCGTGCGTGTAATTAATACGCCCTCTTGCAACGTTTTAGTTTGATGTGGTGGCGGAAAAGTCGTCTTCCTTTGAACTAACGAAGTGCGAACCATTAATTCACAGTTTCGAAGGTCATATTTGCTCGGTAAACTGCGCATGTCTTGCCATGTCTTTGTAGTAACTCTCAGTGAATGTAGACTTCGTGAAATAACGGAATTTATCGGGTTTTTGCTTTGTCCAATTGAAAGCGGAAAAAGTTATAGAGTAAATTTTAACGAGGCGTTGTCGCAGACTCTTCTTTATATATTGGCAAACATGGTCAAATGCAAACAGATTGCGGGGCAGCAAATAGCACCATAACCCGTTCAAGTATAAGAGGCTGGGATACGCTTACATCACCTATAACACAGGCTTACACCTGAACACATATAATCTGTGTAGTTACTGGGGTGTTATTTTACAAAAGGTTAAAAATTCAATTGCAGTTGCTGCAATTTAAGCTCGGCCAAAACTCGCAAGAATATCCTTATAAGTTTACATATAGGCTGCTGAGCGAACTGTCTTTATTGCGTAGCCTAATCCCTAAACAAATGAACGCATAGCAGCGTGAACGGGTATCTTACAAGACTTTATAGGATTCCCTAACACGAACTTTTCTATACCGCAAAATCCTTGCGTTTGTTTATGTGATTGGGGTTTCACATAGAATGTTAAGGCCACCGCAGCAGAAGAGCGAAGTTTACTCTTGAATATTGAACGGACGACTGACGTGTCCGATCACGAGTTGAGTCATTCACGCCCAATATTTGAATATTACATAAGCAGTCGTCCATCGCTGCATTACAAGATCAAAAGATAATATTTGGGTCGAATTATTTCGCACTTTCCACGCTGTGGGTTTTACGCACATTAGTCATTGCAGTGGTTCGAACGGTAGTGACGCGCATCAGATTAGCGTACATCCTCTGCAAGGCCAAAAGAAAATGTTAATCACAAATTGATGAGGCTGAATCTTCCTGTCGTGTGTAATAAACTTCGTTTCTTTGCTTGTTTAAAAGCATGGCGCTGGCCCGCAGGCTAACACCATAGTCCTGATCGACAGCTGGAAGCACAAAGCGTCCTTTTGTCCGTGTTGGCGCTGTCCGCTGCTGCCCTGTGCCAAGCTTATTGTCATACGAATACCGAATAACGCGTACCGAGAACAGATCGGTATCGGCCGGGAGGCTTTGCAAAGAATTTCCGCGCATCCAATTCGTTTCGCTTCCTGCACGCCATGCAGAGATACAAATGCTTCCGATCGCTTCATAATGCCCCAACGTTTATGCAGTCAGCTCCAGAACTTGACACAATCTTAACAATCTGCGGTGTCAGGCCGCTGTAGGCTGCGATATGACTAATCCAGGACTTAAATTTATCTCCCAAGAAATGCCTCATTCGGTGCCGGCATCAAAATCGAACTTTTATATTTGTTTGCTTTATGTGTGCGGCAGTCATAGGGTCACTGAAACACGAGGATGGTTATAACCTCCTCGAGGCCTTTCAAAGGGACATGTTTTACAAGGCTGTCAAATTTTAACAATATATGCCAAGTGTCGAAGTCAAAGCCCAAACTCGCCGGGTAAGTTAACAAGGTTTGTCACAAAGAAACCAAAAGCTCAAGCAATCTGCTTTGGCATCGCTGTCAAATTTTCGTAACACCCAATCGAATCCAAGTACACTCGACATAAGCACACTGCAAACGTAAAGACGGAACAATCGTGACTTATTCAAATGCTAACTTAAGACTTAATGAGCAAATGAAGCCACAACTCATGCCTTTAAACACTTCGAATTACAGAGCAAAATAAACTTAATTGTCACACTGCAATTGAATATACGTTACCGGTGTGATTTTCGCCATGTTTTCTCTTGTGAACTTCGTGGGCCAGCGATTAATAGGCGCTCTTAATACACTTGCGTGTCACGCTTTGAAGCGTCGGCAATTTGAGGCTACGTTGACATTATCGTATATAGAACAAAGTGGTAGTGTCCATTTTGCGAACGAAATGCAGACCAGTTAATTGTGCTGTAATGTTTGATACGCTTTAAAAAACTGTGTTTGCATACGAAAAAATATACCCGGGAATATACGTCGGCCAAAACTAGTAGTAATTGATCAAATTGCCGCTTACAACATGTACTGCCGTGCACAGGCTAATATCTTGTGTCTGGGCTTTACATGTTTGGTTTAAGTCGTTTATTCAAGATAAATCGTTCGGTTTTTCTCGCCTTGCAAAAACAACGAGCAAAACGCGGCCGAGAGTAAATTGATTCTAATACAACGTGTGCATCGGAATTATGGGCAATTTAACATCCAGCGTGGCGCCAGCACTCATGCCGAGGCATGAGATGCCAATTAGATCGTTTTAAGTGCTGCTTACGACAGCCACCAAACACGAAGTGTGGGTATAAGTGCGTTCGATTACTAGTCAAAATACGACAGCCCAGTCTCGGCCCAAACGTGACGTGTTGGCATCTCGTAATATATGTTGACGTTCACTTGTGTACAAAGAGCATACGATAAGAAAACTGCATCGTTTCCCAACTTATCAAATCGTTCTTTGTTTAGGGACACGACACGAGCAAATTCCAAGTTAAATTTGGACTGTTTGCCCTTCCAACTCTACTCTATAAATAGCATATGAAGTATTGACTTTGCAAAAGAAACCGCCGAAGGTACGTACGCCCTAAGAGCTATACACAATAAAGAGCAGCCTGCTTTCCCTTCAAGAATGTAAAACCTTTCTTTCTAAAGTCGGTTACCGCCGCGACATTCGCCGATCACTAACGATATCCCCGCTGTCAGTTTTTTCAAGATTATCTGGCACGGATCGAGCGTTACACGTTTTCGTCATTAGCGACGGACCAATAAACAAATATCGTCGAAGAAGGTTGTATATACGTACTGTTGTATTCTAAGCATATAACTCCCGGTTAGAAACCTGTACCGTTATGTTATTGTTAGTCACGTGAGGCTAGAACTGGATCCCCACAAAATCAGCAGCATTTAACAAGTTTATCGGCCGTCGGCATTACTACTGCGCCCAGTTCGGTGTAATGCTAAACGTTTAGTAACGTAATGCGTAGTAATGTTTCAGTCGGTATATAATACATGACATGTTTAGTAGGGTGGGGGTAAGACGGGACATGTTATTATTCTCCTTTATCGTCCCATTTGGTAATAAAAATATTGAAGAATTATAAAACCATATGCTCACGACTCTATAATGCGGTAATTGTTAAAAGCACGATTATAAAATATGGCATACTATGCGTTAACGGTATACACAATCTAACTCCACATTACTATATACTATGTACAAGCGGTAATTTATGTGTTATAAAACTAATAACTTCCTTTGGTAACGATTTACCGTAACTGACACCAGCAATGTAAGAAATTTTTGTGTCACTCAAATTTGCAGCGCATAAATATCTTGTATAAACCCGCGCGTATATAGGTAACTACACTTGCGTGGAGCCGGGAAAAGATAATGCGCTTTAGCTTCGATATCTCGGTATGCGATATAGGTCAAGATTTTGCTCGGCTCTATGGTTTATTATTCAAGGGTGGTAACAAGGGATTACGAATTTGCTTTATCGGTTTTGCATCAGAAGAGCTCAAACCAAGAACGGTTTACTCTCACGCACTTTTTCTATATCTTTGTAAATGGTTTTATTTATACTGTACAGTAGGGTGGGGGAAGATGGGACAACTTTTTTATTTTATTCTCTCGTCCTATTTATTAGTAAAAGAACATTCAGAGAATTCTAAAACCTTATTTTACGACTTCCGTAGACTGTTGTTAATTGTTTAAAACACGATCACGATAATTGGGTATTATGTGCCAAAAGTGTCTCATCTTACCCCACAGTACTATACATTTTAAATTAATTCTCAAAATTTAAGAAAAAATAGTCAGTAGAGATACCGTCATTGCCATTGGGATTTGTGTAATACGCAACGTCTATTGGGAGCGTTTTATATTTGTAATCGGCTTTGCTCTATTTGTTTGCGGTCAAATGACTAAAACCTGTCGCGACCCCAATTAGAGAGAAGTATTTGCGGTTTATATAAGCGCCCTTAATGTCGCGTATATCGCTTATTTGAGTGAAATCTATAAACTTTTTTAACAGCAGAATATGACAAGGCCTGTAGTGCATAGTATGTTGGAGTAAAATGAGATATTTTGTCTATTTTCTCCTATCCTCGAGACTAAGAATGCCGTTGTTGATTGTCAAAAATACGACTGGGAATATTGAACACTATGTGTTAACGGTACCCCCGTCCTCCCCCATAGTAACATATGTAACAATTTCGAAATTTTGATATACTTAAATATAGATGGATGAGAACACACTTTTATTGGCAGGATGCCCATATATTTTGCTAACGGAAAACTATGTGAAAGTAAGCGAAAGCGATATTTCTAAGAACTAGGGATTTAAAACCTATATATGGCCATTAAAATCGGATACTTTGTGACATCGTTACATTGCTATTTTTGTCGCGGTGTCGTGACAGACGCCTATCTACCGTCGTCGCGGGTGTTTTGGACCTGAAACAGATCTGCAAAATTTTGCCAAACTTTGCTCATATTAATATCTGCTTGCAGTGTCAAGTTGCAGGCAGCGAATATGAGCTTATCGTAGGGTTGCTTTGTGGCCATTTTAGTTCTGTCAGATACAGCATGAATTTTTGAAAAGTAAGCCTAAAATAAGCCTAACTCAAGGTAATTCGTTTCCGAAATAAAAACGAAGAGCTTTGGGTTTATTTTGAGTGCGGATTTCCGCGTTTTTTGTTACGCGATATTCCCTTTGTACACGAATTTGAAATAGAATATTCTATTGTAAAAAAAACACAAAAAATCTCATGGCGGAAACGTTTTTAGTTCCAAAAATCGTTTATCCTTCAACGGAGTCGCTATCGGTTTAAATCAAAGTTAAGTACATAATGTGTATGATGCTGTAGTCAGTTATATTCAAATTTCTACAATGTTGCTTTGTTGATATATGGACTAAGCCGATGTCATCACATACGGGAATTTTATTTTAGTTTCGCATATAGATAAGACCATATAGCTGACTTGGCGAAACGTATATAGAGAAGGCGGTAGACATTTTCATTCTTTTTTTCCTTTCACTTGGTACTAAACAAAGAACTTTTAAAGAAATATTAAACGGTATTCCCAAGACTCCCATAGACCCATGTTTATTGTTTTAAAACAAACGATCAGTATATTTGGATATTATGTGCTATAAAGGTGTCCCATCTTATCCCACAGTACTATATATTTTTAAAGATCCTAAAATCATTAACACTTACAAATTATTAAAAGTGTAAAAGCTAAGCTTCCGAATTTACATATTCTGAAATTAAATATTACTTGAAATTAAAGTTCCGCACGTCTCTGATGCACTATCGCAGTGACCTTATGCGCGGCGAGCTATTTTCGTCATTTTTGTTGAGGTATAAACCTAAACAGCGGTTGCAACCTTCCAGATAGTGACTGAAAGCTCTTCTAATCTGCTGTCGTGAAATTAATTTAGCTTGATCGTCAAGACCGTACAGTCAGGTACCAGAACACGTCGATACAGTACACGGCAGAAGCGTGCATTGCTAATCAGATTTCCAGGTGCTGCATACAACGCAGGCTGACAATGTTACCCACTGTGAGTACGCCTTTATATCTGGCTATCTTACCTTGTAGTCCATTTACCGGGATTCGTTTAAGTTGCTTGCAGAAACAGAAACGTGATAGACAACGCCAAGAGATTGTATATGTTGTATGGCATTTATTGGATCCTGGCACGCCCGCGTAAATGTGCTGCCATTATTGCGGCTTGCGTTTTGTTGGGACAGGATTTCCCAACATTAAGAACTTTAAATGACCTCATCAGCGCATAAGTTGCACTTTGCCTTAGGATAGAAAACTACACGTACCTATAGATATACTTTCCACCATAAACTGTTACGCCTGTTTAATTTATGTTTTGTTGTGTGTGTGATAAAAGTTGACTGACAGCACGCGTGTGATAGGGTCTCACCTGACAGAACCTCATGCTCGCGGTCGAGACCACGCCTCCTGTGACATTTGCGATCGGTGCATGCGCCGCAATACTGGTTTAACTTCAATTAAGAAATAAGATATAAGTTGTATATATACACGTGGGTGTTCGCAGTGAAAGTAGCTTGTAATTTGGACTTCGTCGTGACTTGATCATGTAATATCGCAAAATTCAGTCAAATGTTTTTAAAATTGGCGATTACAGAACTAGCAATAAATAGTCATGGTTCAATCTAAGTGACAATATTAAAAACGCAAAGTCCAATTAGCCTCCGTATAGCGTAAATTGCTGTCGATATTACATGACTCGTCCCACGGCGGAATGTATAAAAGAATTTTCGGTTTTTGATCTGAACTAACTGACCAATAAATTAATTCGGGTAAGAATTTAGTTTTTCTTCAAAAAAATAAACACCTCGAGTATTGCGTTGACACTAATAGACGTACAGGGAGCGGATACCGTTTTTAAACTGTGACAAGATCAGGTTATCGTGCTAACAGATCGGACTTTAATGTCGTTTCGTTCTTTAAGTTGTGACTCATTTCCGAGCCCTCATGTCAACTATTGGATTTGAACGATTGCCTATCTAGTTTATAGTGTGTGACAGGCACCACTACTCGAAACACCAATTGCCTTTAAGCTCTTACAATGCTGTAACTAATGCACAAAACTCGAAGAAGATTTTATGCAAAAAAGATTTTTCGCGCGATAAGAAATTTTGCTCTTGCCACAGTTTGCTACATCATCACAACTGACAAGGCGTTGCGTTTTGGCACGACATGGTATTAGTTTACCCTATAGCGAGGGATTCAAATTTGATCGAAAGGTCTGATATACACGACGATACTGTCCTACCAGCTAGGTGATGCTTCTATCATGGTATTATACCTTGACGTATGTGGCTACGGATCTTAGATAGGCTAAGCTACTGAGATACCACACGATAACATTTTCTATTGTTTCAGTGGCATTCAGTATCACATATATATGGATACGCACATAACCTTGAACCTATAACACCGCAATATTGTTGCAAAAGCAAACAAGCTTTAACTTTTTTAAAAGAAAATCTTAATTAAACAGTAATGTAAATTACTTTCCTTAGATGAAATAAAGTAAACACCAGTTTATGTAATATGACAGCGTATTATATCTTACTGTGAGCTAATTTTGTAAACCATTAAAAAAATAAGTTTTTTTTTCGATTTAGCAATTAAATTCATTGAAACAAATGTAATATTTTTAAACTGGTTATAGCTGGACCAAACAGGCATACGAACTTTCTATATTCAGCCGTAAATCTCCGTTTGGGCTAATGTATTTTGGTGACACTTAAAACGATCTAGAGTGGTTTTTGAAAAAGTTTCTAAAGGTGCGCTTAAACCACAGATCCCATTTGATCGCTGTAATGTTAAAACAAAACCATCAGATTCCGTTTGCATTGAACTTATGGTCTCTTTGCACTAACATGGGGTTTTGTTCTTTTCCATGAAATAAAGGTCGTGCAAAATTATCTGGCCTTAAAACGCAGTCATCATAATTTGATCAGCGACCCGGTTTTTGGTTACGTAAGTTTCAAGCCGCAAATTTACGTTTCGTGGTTGCAGGTCTGCTTATCCGGACTTACAACTATATCTGTACTGTTACCACAAAAAGCATCTGCCAAGATTCGCATCGGACTATTGTTTATTGTCGGTTATGTTCGTTTCCTATTGCCACCCCGAGAAACGAAGGGACAAAGAGATAGTCATTCAGCTGACGCGGTCTACAAATGGTCAACAAACAACTACGTTAACGTTAGTGGATTCACACGGGTGTCCACTTATCAATGAGACGCTGGCTGTCCATTGATTGTAACTTTAACTCGATCACTACGAACGCTTTTGTTCAACAGTTTCTGGTTAAACAACACACGTACCGGACGCGGGATTTTGGAAATCCAGTACAGAATAAACCAGTCGGCTACATTTATAAATGCCGTGTCTACTTTACAGAAGTATATGATGGAACATTTGTGTTTAGTAAATGACTCATTCATTGTCGATTTAGTGATTTATACCCTTGTGATACCAGTCTAAAGCGAGAGTAAGGACGTTACGAGTAGGGGGTTACTACAGTACCTTATACACGGCATTATGTAATACTTCCTTTAGACTTTAGAGAAAGAGGTCAGCAGTGTCAAACCCGGAACTTAAAAAAACATCCGAAAGTATTATGGTTATACGGTCGCACCGGGGAACGGAAAATCCGCTACTCGTTTTAGAACGATCAATGGTTCGCTGTGCAAACACTGTGGTGCAATTTCGGCTTGTCTCGGCCAAGTCGTCGAGGTCGGTGTTGTGTTAGCGTCGGAGCTTCGGGAACGAGAGTTTTGTCCACAGACGACGTGGGATGTTTTTGTTTATACGGTGCCTTTGATAGTAATTCGCAAAGCGGGCGTTGCGACCCTAACACAACAGCAGGCAGTGATGAACACTTCAAGACCCTACCTTAACTTTTTCCGCGGCGGTAGCTTTGTTCAAGCCGCAGTATTTTTCTTGGTTTCCAAGGCAGCACACTTTCGCTTTGACTGCAACCTTCTTTTGAACCTAACACTCCACACTGCTCCATTGACTGGAGCACCCACCACATATAGAAGTCGATATGTCTGTGGACATACACAACTTGGTTAGTGAAATTATAATATAAGGTTTCGCATTTCTTACACCAAACATATATAACTTTAGTACTACAATAATAGTTTCGATCAACATAAGATTTGGCCCGCTGTCGACTACGTTTTATTCTGCTTTGTTTAAAGGCTCGTCTTGTGTGAAGTACAAATATGAATTGAGGTGTATGTTTTGGCTAACACAAAAGTAATTAATGCATGAACCTCTAAACCGTGTTATGGTATTTCAAGGTAATATATCTACAACACCTTAAAGTGTTGTAATTTAAAAGTATGTTTTTCCCAAAACTTTGCCACGCTGAACAGGCTATTAGTTGTGAAAAACCGTTTACAAAATTCGTCAACACTTCGACAAAGTTAAACAAAAACCCTTCCACAAAGTGCAAGCGTGTGTTAACACTTTAAATTGGCCTCGTAATTAGAAACCGCCATTGACGTTGCTGCGGTTGGGGAAAGAAAACAACGAGTTTAATTATTCCGTCAACCATTCAGCTATCTTGCAAATCGCGGCCTCGGGCGCAAAAAGCTATAGGGCGGATACTGTGCAATATCAGATACTGCTGATGCATGTTTCATACTACACGTATATATATCCATAGCATCGAATCATCTCACGTTTACGTATCAATTGTGTTATATATTTCCGCCGCCAGACCATTGTGTTTGAGTTGAGATTTCGAATCAAACTTTCTTGCTTAGATCGGACAAGTTGGGAGAAAAAAACGGAAACAGATCTGGATCGACTACGCGGAAGATCTTTTCCACCGCACATACCGACATACAACATTCGTGTATATACAGTCGACGTAAAAGCCTTTGTTAAACCTTAGTGAAAGATGTGCGATCCGGGTAAATTTGACATGTTCAGCCTTTCTCTAATTCTTCAAGCGTTCTTCCAACTTTAACAGTGAATTGGTTCACTCGCGCATCTGGCAATAGCGGTATAGAGGCTGTTCTATCCATGCAATGATATAGTATGGTGGGGGAAGATGGGTCACATTTTCATTCTATTTTTTCGTTCCATTCGGTAGGAAGCAGTGAACATTCAAAGAATTATAAAACCGTATCCTCACGACTCCCATACACCGTTGTTAATTGTTTAAAACACAATCAGGATATTCAGATATTATGTGCTAAAAGTGTCCCTTCTTCCCCCACTCTACTATATACGCCATCTCGCAAACCTATTGTTTTGTGGGTCTTACTATAGATGTGGCATAAGGTACATAATAAATATTTGAAAGGTAACAACTTTATGCATAAATAACTCTTACTAACCGAGATATAACTTTTTGTGTTTTTTTTTTCAATTAACATAATTGTACTGTTACAGAGCACAGACAGAGACATTGAGTGTACCATAGGTTATATAAGATTAAAATCTAACAGTAGCATATAAGCCTAAAACTCACTGAATCGTTAGAAATACAAACAAACTCGTTCGAAAAGTGATTCGATTTGTAATGGAAAATTGCCAATAATATAAGGCATGTAAAACAAATGGTTTTCACTCCTTTTCCGTTGTAAGTATATCAATCACCATTTATTGGCCTTGACGTTATAAAAATAACGTTTTGTTCGATTTTCGCGGAAACAATTTGAAAAAATCTGATCACGACGCTTCGCATTGTTCCTCAATGTTCCGATTTCACGCTTGGTGATCGGTCGTCGGTTATTTGTTTTCCTTCGCGAGTACGACCGTTGCCTGGCTGTATATTTTGGTAATTATCATAATTGATCGCACGTAATGAGTCCGCGAGTCCGTCTGCTTTGAACCCCTGCGGTTGTGAGCATATTTGAAACGGTCCTTCTGTTGTGACGTAATGGTTATTCAATCCAGTGACGTCAAACGTGACGTATATTAATCTTACGATAACATTTTTCTGAATTCGGCTTGGTCTAGTTTTGGTAATGCAGTCGTATTCCATAACGTAACGTCACGATATGACGTAAGTTTGTCTCATGACAACACAGTAAGGTTGGGAAGACAGCCGTGGCATTTTCTCATCACTCTATTTGAGTTTGCGCTCTCGTTGTCGTTGGTGATCGGGAGTGAAAATGGCCCGCTGAAAGTTTTATTCCGTAACCATAAAACACGCGTTGTTTGGTTACGGTCTCAGACTCCATAATTTTCAGCTTCTAGCCACCGCCGGCCGAGATAAAAGCACGGAGAATGGTCCCATATCGAAACAGGAAATACATTATACGAATTTACTGTGGCCAACATCAACGCTTTTGGATTCCGATCGCCCATTAACGATCACTGCTGTAAATTGAGCGTTATACCACGGCCAAGTACCATCGCCACTTTCAACAAATCGAACGACTTAGTTCAAATAAAGGCATATCAAGTTTGACTTATTTCCCGACGGGCTAGGACTTCGATTAATCGAGGCGGTATATACGCTTTAATATGTACAATACTGATGCGCAGCAAATTGCGCGCGTTTAAGATGCCGAGACAATACGTTATGTATCTCGTTTAGAAATTCAACTAATTTGATCTGTTTGCTGTAAAACTGCTCGCCAAGTTTGACGTCTCATGGTCTTACCAGCGACGCCGATGCTGTTGGCAAAATATACGCGAAGGTCGACTCTCGAAGACGTACCTAGGTGAACTATATCTGCACACATTGCCCTGTGTCCATCACGCGACTGTACACAAGGCACAAGTGCGAATGAGGTTACTACTGCACGTTGGTGGTTAGCACCACCCGTGCGGTATTTTCTCAGTTTTTAACAGTGATAAAAATCGTTGGCAATGGGGGGGGGGGGGGTGGGAGGGGGGCCTGTATACCATGTGCGTGGGTAGAGGTTTCCTGAAGTAATTTCAGACAGGGAAATAGCGAATAAAGCTGTTGAAATAATTGCCACGCATGGCCGGCCCGGGTTTGGGTACATCTTGCCAGAAGACTGTACCACGCCGCTAATTATGTTTACTGTAACCTATTTGTTGTAGCATTATGTGGTTCGGGCCGGTTCACTTTTCATCGGATGTAGTCTGTTCACTACGCAAGTGCTTTTGTGTTTTTGTCCAACAAATGCTCCTAACAAACAAAGCGCACAACGTGTCTTGTTAGGATTAAGCAATTTGTCCTAACGCGAAAACTAATTCCGCTTAAACCCGCGTATCTTGGCGCCGTAAACAAACCAGTAAATTCGCTGCCTAAACACAAGGTTGGCGTCGAACTTTTGCTCTTGCTATGGCGTGTGTGACGACAAACTCGTACCCAACCGCGCAGGACAACCGCGCTTCGAGTGCGAAGTTTCGAAGTGCGAATTTCGGGAGCTTCGGCGCTTTAATAACATGCAATTTTCGTGAGAACCGTCGCGCAATTGGTGACAGATGCGACTTGGAGAGTGAACGAGGCAGTTTTTAATTAATGCTGACTCGGTTGAGCGCTGGTTTATTGCGTTCAGAGCTGTTTATGGGCCGTAAACCGTTCGCCAATTTCTTGGCAACGAGGGCACGACCTACGCAATGCAAAGACACCAAGTTGGAGTGATTTCGACTACTTTAAAATAGTGAAGCAAACATAGCGTGAAAGTGGCAATAAACTGGTTGGCGTATTCTATTTCCAGCTATAACGAACAGACAGTCAGCAGGCAAAACGAATGATTCAGCAGAGAAATTAGACCCCGGTAAGAGACAACACGTTACGAGTTCAAAATAAGCGAGAAGTGTCGCCCTGCTTAATTGAGTGTAACGAGAGCCGTATTTGGTCCCTACAGTTTGTCCACAGACATCAACAAAGGTTTGTTTAGAGCAGGAAAGAAGAATTACTTATATAATAATAATTCTACATTTCTACAAGGTTGCCTACGTATATAAAGGTTTATATGCAAGGGGTAATTCTCCTTTGCCACCCACGAAATTTGCAGTTGGTGTTTTTGTTTAAATATTAGTTATAGGTTGTAGGTGTTAGCGGGTCATAGGACTATGCGTAGCTTGCGTGCCCGTTACTGTCACCTACGTTGTAAAAACACCAGTTGCTTTTTTGCGTGTAGGTGCACATTACATTACGCTAAAACGGTACAGGGTATTTCTCCAGACCTGTTTAACCCCAAACAATCTCTTTTCTTATTTGTATGGCTGCTTTTTTGCGCATTTTCGAGGTATTAGACTGCATATACCCTTAATTAACCGCGCGAGCACGTACAGATTTTCAGGCCAAAATTTTCAACCGGCGTCTGCGATTTTTACTTATTTAGAAACAATCTTGTTTCACAGCCGTAATAACACAGGGTCTTCGTGGAAATACAGGCAGTAAAGATAGCCTGAAATAACAAAAGCTCAAAGCGTATGCTTTCAAGATGTTTTTACAACTAGTGTATTCCTATTAACTGGTTGAGTTCATTAATCCCAGCTGCGTGTGTCGATATAACGTCGTCAAATCGAAATTACCACAGCGGGACAACTTTCTTTTGCAGCTGTGACTACTACAGACCCAGTCGCGGTAAATACGCGGTAGTTTACGACCGAAATTCGCATCTGTTTTGCCGGTACACCAAAAACATGCTTTGTAACAGAACGGGCAGCCCCACCTGCCTAGATCCCTGACGTCACAAAACAATACGGATTTAGTTTCAACGTTCGATTCAGAGGATTCGGTCACTGACAACACGGTTGTTTTCGAATGTCCTACAAGAGTGTACGTGTATCGAGGTGCGTACAGCATAGATCTAGGTATACAGTCACATATATATGCGAAAACAACGCAAAGGTCTGCATGCTCCATGCTTTGAATAGGGTTTCGCTTTTTAGTCAGAACTATTTTGGTTCATATTTGTTTACGGTTTGGGTCTTTTGCGTTATAGGAGTTCATGCAACAGCGTATTTTGTACTGGGCGTTGTATATAAATGCCCGTGTGCATAAAGTACATATAGGTAGCCTCAGTGTTTGCATTTTCCGTCGTCGCTAAATGCAACGACGTCTTCGTGTGTGGGATCGCATAGCCGTGACTGCTCGTAGCTAAAATTATGCATTTGTAGCGTTGTAGGGGAGTTGGGGGACCAGCAACAGTTATTAGTCAGCGTGTCGTGTCCTGTCATGGTTCAACATCAGCCACAGGTTGTTCTGTATATTCGAAACAACCTCTGAGCATACCGAAGACATTTCGGGATAGAGTTCAATTGTGCAGGTTACGATGTAGCAATACATCACTGTTCAGCACGGCAGTAACGGTCTGATGTTCGAACGTTATGTTGTGCAACTATAAAGGGTGGGTGGAGGTTTCTCCTGGGTGTAGAATATAGTTATACGAGGCAACTATGTTAAGTATTCCGTTTGCGTGTGGCGTTGCGGAAGAGGATTTTCTCAAATTGGGAAGTTTTAGCTAAATTATGGCAGCAAGGTATGTTTCATTTGTGGATTCCGGAGCGCTAAAAGAACCGGCGAAAAGAATTACCGCATTAGATAGGGTAAATTCATTGCGGCGGGCGGCTCATATTGAGATCATCTGTCAACGTCGTATAGGTACAACCGTACCGCTCGCGCCGGGCCGTCAACACTTTTGCTCCCCCACCCCTACACCGTGGGTTCAAAAGAAATATTCTGGCTCGGGGTACCCGATGAGATAACCGCTGACCTAGTTGGGGTGGCCTTTCCTAAATCGAATCCTCTGATATACGAAAAACGTGACCGCTCCCGAGCTACGGGCGGTCCTCTATAGAAATTTCTAGAGTTTCAAACACCGTATCCGTTGTCCTTCGAAATTACGGGCTTGGTTTCAGCAGCCGTATACTGCTCCAGTGTCTGCATAACCCAGACCAGTCAATGTTTGTTTAGGACGTCGCCGTAAACGGGAAAATGAGGATGCCCCGCGCTTGCAGCGTGCCCTGCATCCCGATTGTTGTTGTTTTAATGAATCTCCACTCTGCAGGCAGCATATCTTCTGTCCAAATAATTTGCAGCAGTTAATTTCCGCAATCCGCGTATCCCGCAAATTGCCCGATGATGAATCATCTTCCCATTGTATCCATAAGAGGAGCCCGTGTATTGATGAGCGGGCAGTGTTGATTTATAAGGATGCGGTCGGACCTAATCGCAGTTTTATTTAAACGGAACGTTATGCGGTATTTGGCCTATTGATTTTCGGGGCCAGAGAGCGATCTGTCATTCATGTCAAAAGCAATCGACTCGTTCCCCAGCTCTGGGTTGTTGAATCTGGGGCAGTATTGGCCCAACTCGATGACAAATAGTTATGCAGGAGCGTGGCAGGGATCAGGTTGCGGCTGGGACCGGTTTCGTCTTGCCCCATGACAACTCGGGACTGTTTTCCTGCCCCAAAAGCGCCGTTTTTAGACGCGCCAGTGCTTTCCAGCAGACAAGCGAAAGATTTTGTTGAATTGTTGTTCCCTGACTCACCGTGGGCGATTTTTTACCTAACGACGTGTGAAGTTTATCTGTTTACGCGTTAAAAGGGGGCAACAAATATACGAAATACCTATAGTCCGTGGAAAAGACAGCCACCAGATACGCCGGGGTGATTTGAACTGATACTTGCATAAACCTTCGACCCATCTTTATTAAAGTGACGTAATCGGATAGATTAACCCTCCCCCGCTTTAAGACACTTGTCATTCATCCGTTGAGCCGCTTCTAGAAATGTCGAAATACCTTCCGTAACGGGTGTTTTAGCGCGGATTTGCCGCCAAGTAGCGCCGGGCGTTTGAAGACTTTAAATCGGCCGAGAATTGACGTCATACGCTTTGGTAATTGAAGGTTGTGCGTGCCGCTGAGAGACGCGTTATTGCTGCTTTAACTCTGAGTGGGTGACATGCTATGCCAGAACTGCCTCCGAGGCTTAGCGTCCGCGTGAGAGGCTGCCGCAAAGGCCTTGCCTATAGTTGCACATTGCACCGTGTGTGTTTTTTCATGCAGTTCAAACCCCTTCTATATCTCATAGCACGAGCCATATTCACGCCACCCCGGCGGAATAAGTCGTTGGTTTAAGGCACGCTGCAATGCAGAAAGGGTTTGACATTACTTCACACGTTGACGTTAGCTGTCAGCTACTACTAGTTAACACATGTCTTAGCTTTACTGTGGCCATACACGATGGTTGCCGTAACCACTTTTTTCGAACGACCGCTTCGTTTAACCCAGTAATGACCTTCCATCGTTTCCAAAAACTTTCCCATCGTTTTTCGTCGAAATGCAAATCAAATACAGACTGTTATCAGATTCTCGAACCTGCAAACAATATGCCTTCCGTGGGTCTAGTCGTACAGCTTTGTCTGTGTGACAGACGAACGTGCGGGCAACAGTTTCTAAAGGCTGAAAAGCAAAAGCTTGTTTTTCACCGACTCACAGTAATCGAATCTTTAAAAGTCGGTCATGCACTTCTGTCGTTCGGATTAATTATGTTGCGCAATCGCTTTTAGCAAGGTGTTATTTAACTCAATGATTGACGTGTTTTTCTGTTGGGCTTTCCATAATAGGCAGCTGGGCGTGATTTCACTTCACGAATTCGGATTCATAAGTTGTTGAAACGTTTTCCGTTCTTTTTCAGATAAGACGAAAAGCAACGAAACTGTAGGCGGTGCGGAGTTTTGTAAACAATTAAAGAGCGAGTAATAAGCGGCGCATTCGGGCCGTCGTCGCCGTTGTAGAAGTAAACTTTCGTTCTAATTCGAAGTCATAATATTTGCACGACATTAAGTTTGTTTAATGCGGAAAGACCCCGTGCCGCGCTTTCCGTCCTAAAACTTGCAAAGCGATCATTAACGAGCGGGTATTTGCGGGACAATACAAACAGATTGCTAGACGACTCGACCACTACTGCGCTGCAGCAAAAATATCCAACCAAGACTAATTATTAAACTCGTTATCGTGCTCATGTTGTCCCACACGATACTACCGTCCGGCTTCGCAACGGATTTTACTCCCAATACCATATGCTGTGCTGGACCAATTAAAATAAACGGCGTTATCAATTGATGGACCTTTTGCGGTCCCATGTGGTTTACCGCTAGGTCGGCAGGTCCTCAGATGGATCAAAGGTTTAACGCTTTTCCTTGATTGGCTTTTTACGTATTCGATCCATGTGCTGTTGTACCTCTGTAGGTTCCCTACAACTTCAAACCAGGGCAAGATTAAGCTATTGCAGCTGCACTAGCAAAGTGCTTTGTAACCTCTACCCCAGCGTAAATTAGGCGAGCGGTATTTTGAGGCTTTTTGGGTTCGGAACCGAAAACTGTGACTTTTAGCAAACCGCCCGTATTAAAGGGGACTAATTGTGACATTTCGTTTAAAACGAGACTAATTGCTAAGTTTATTTACTTTGATGAAAAGATTGTAAATTACGTGGTAAAAATCACACCGCAGGACGAGAAAAATGCCACCAGTTTAATGTAGATTTAATTGCGGCGAATATCTGTCGACACTAAAACGTTCTGCTGCCAATGTAGTGCTAATGCGTTAACAAGGTTTATCGTACAAGTTTTGTATTATGGTCCAGTACGACCTAAAGCTGCCGCGGTGAGAAGGAGAAAAAGGCAATCGTTATCGCTCGTCGCTCGTAGAAAAAATGCGTTCGCCAACTCTGACGATTGAAGTAAGCTGTTCGAATCATTCCTGGCGGCCCATTGTCAGATCACGGCCTCTTTACGTCGCTCCGTTCGAAGAGACTCAGGTCGTCCGAGATTTGACCTAAATCCGCCGGGTTGGAAAGTCGATAAGTCGTTAGATATGAAATTTCAGGTCGAGCAATGGCGCCGTGAGATTTAATTGAAAATAGGTTGACGCAGTGTCGCGGATGAGGTTTTAAGAAAAGCTCAGGCCGATCAAAGCCCATAGAAGCGGATTATGTGATCTGTATGGGGCCGACGTGAAGGGGCTTTCGCAGTCGGCGATTTGACCTGTATTAAATTACTTCATGAGCGGCCTGTAATCCATGCATTTGCCGAGGCAAATCCTAGTCAGCTGCAGCGCATGTGTGCTTGTTCTGTAAGATTTTCAATGTTTCAGCGCCGTTCGAGTGGCTCGGTTGTAGGCAGAGGGAAACCGCACGACTCTTTCACGAAGCGCTCCCGGCTTTTCGGGTCGAGGATCGGCGCAAATTGAAATAAATCGCTTCGGTTGAGAACTAACCGCTTTGCCCTTTCAGGTACATCAAAAACCAACCAATGCATAGTAACTTGTGAACTGAACGCTTTATTGGAGTAAGAGTTGTACACAACTCGGTAAGGACTATTTCCAGACATAAAGTGCAAACAAACATGTCGACCATAACTGTTCGTGTCGGCCGAGAGGAAAAGGAAATATCAGGACTTACAAGGAAAACAACTTGCTCAGAAGTTCTACAAGCTTTGCTCAAAGACAAGCAGACAGAGTGGAATGCAGCCAGGCAAAACGCAGAAGCAAGCACAACGGACGAGCTTGAATTTAACTTTTCAGCGAATAAATCGCTCAAGGAAATAGCTCAGGGCTTCGTTATCGTAGAAAACTGGCGCGGTTGTGAAAAGCCTTTACCGCCACGGACACGGATTTTCGCTGTGTGGCAGGCATGGGGTAAGGAACAGTGCCATGTCAAATTTTCGCTCAAGAAGAGCAAGTGTACCCGATACCGCGATGCTCATCACCACCATCATAGTACTAGGGCAGAGGGCTCGCCTAGTAGATGTAATAACTTGATTAACAACTTGCCCCAGCGCCACACCGGGGCTGAATCAGCGCATTTTCTCGATAATCTGTCGCAAGGGCGAAAGAGGCGGATTCGCAGAAGTATGATGCAATTCCAACGCGCTGTTATGACGCAGCAGACAAAAGATGGCGGCGAGGACAAAAACAACAACAAAAGCATAAGCGCCCACGCTCCAACGATCGGCAGCAAAGTCGCCACCTCAGCGGGCGACCGGTGCGTCGCGGTCCGGCAGAAGACGACCGAAACCACCGAGGTCACAATTACCCTTAGTGAGGAGCAATTTGTGGACGGAGTGATTACCGGACCGGATTGCCTCCTGCGGCACACCGACAAAAGCAAGTTTATCCAAAGTGCGCTGGATAATCGAGATTTTAACCGAGAACACTGTACCTACCGACGCCGTAACCACAGACGAAGGTCCCTCATGCAAGACGATGATGACGACGACGATTCGGACGCATTGTCCGACCAGAACGTCCAGTTATCAGGAAGCCGCAGAGACCGCAATGTTGGACATTACCCCTATTGCCAAAATTCCCGACGAAGATCAAGATCCTCAAGCCGAAGGAAGCGTCGACATAGAAGAGACAGTCGGCACCGGCACGGGAGAGTAGGAAAGTCTCGTAGATCTAGAAGACACGCATACAGGTACAGCACTGATGATACTACGACCACCACGTCCACGGGTACGACGAGTACGGGATCGGACGCCGAGATTGACTCTCACAGCGCAGGCGAAGATGCCGACGACGAAAAGTCTATCATGGCGGAGTTCGGGAGTGCTGTTTCCCGCCAGAAGGCGGTTTCGTTCGCTACCGCTATGTTGCAATGCACAGATAGCTACAGCAGTGGTACGACTACTACCACTACCGCTACGGACTCGAGCAGCGGTACGACGACATGTAGCGAGACTTCGAACACGAGCGGTAGTAGCATAAGCGGGACGAGCAGCAGCGAAACATCTAGTGGTACCGACTACTTAGAGAGCTACCTCAGGGCTAAACGTGCCTCTCCAGCAGTTGCGGTCGCACCAGCAACATCAAGCAAGCCGGAAAAGCAGAAGAATAGCGGAGCGGCGAAGTTATTTAGGAAAGTAACTGGACCAGGGTTAACCAAGCCAGCTCAGAGCTTAATTGGTACTTTCCGCAAGAAGAGGCGAGCACCGCAACCCCCCGTAGCAAAAGCTTCGTCATCCGCTGGCAAGAGTCCAGCACCGAGCCAACCGTCATCGGGTAAAGGTTCCAAGCGAAGTGTAACATTTGCTGCTGTACCAAACAGCCGCAAGGAGCAATCCGCAAAACCAGCACGATCCGAAGAAAGTCTGAAGACCACCCTGCCTGCAGACACGGATACTGGAGTAACGAAGCCGGAGAACAAGGCCCTGTCTGCTGCCGAAAAGAACAAGTCTACAGATAGCGGTAAGATTGTGTTTATTATCAAATCACACATAACCGGTCGCCGTGCGTGCTAGGCTTGATCAAGTCAATATAGTGGTTTGTGGAATTTTAAACAGCACAGTATTGTAGCCTGTAATGAATTTGAACTACGGGGTTAACAAGGTCTCTCGTGTCGCCTTTCTGATGCGGCAATAAACACCGTTTAGATTATATCTGGCACCCTTAAAAGGTCGGGTCGCTTGTGCATGGTTCTCTACCGCTCTCACGCACAGGTTTAACGCATTGCCTGTGGCAAAACCTTTGTGTAATAACGACTCCATCTCGCGTAATTTGTTACGAGCGTCGCCCGCATGCATTTGCATGGCAATTAACGAAGTCAGCGCGTCTTTAAACGAGAGTGGGTATTTAGTGACGCGTATAATAACGCAATTATTTCTGACGCCAGCAGTTGCTCTACGATTCACTCAATCCGTAATAACAATGCATGCAGTCTGGAGCCTTTGCGGACAAAATAATTAAATCGTTTTCCCCAAAATTGCATTGACTTTCTGTGACGAGGTCTATCGAAACAGACGCGAAACGAATTCGGCCGCAAAAATGAATCATATTTCATAACTGACAGTTGTTTCCTTGGGTAAAATTTGGCCACGACATTGTTTTGGAAACAGCAAGAGTACTATGCGTCTAACCGTTGTTTGTGTATTCCTTCAACCCGTTGAGTTTAGAAAACACCTCACCGCGACGCCGATGCGCTTGTTTAAACAGGCAACATGGCCCCATCGGTTAAGTCTATTGTTTCGTTCGCGTTACCGTGACACCAATATAGCCGCTACCACATAGACGAGCCAGAGTATGCAGTTGCACGCTGCTGCTGAATAGGAACCGACCTGTCATATCTACCCAGGTCAAGTAACGAAATTCGCCTGCAGGGAAGTAAGCCAGCCCGAGCGACGGCTTATTCCCAGCAGCCCCTAACGGCCTCTGAGTTTCAGTTACAGAGGGTCCAATGGGCGCAAGCGTGTGGGACGCTCTCTTTCGTGCACCGTCGAGCGAGCAAGGGGAAGTATTGCTTCGACTTAGCTAACCGCAGTTCATATAAGATCGCCTTGCATAGTTGCACCGCTTTGTCTTGCTTTAGCGCACAAAGTTGCAGCAGCGGATAAGCTGTGTTGGGCAAATGCTTAGGGGTGCTCTGTGTCTCCACCTAGCGAGGCGCATTATCTAAACAAGCGAGACTGAAGGACAAATGACGTAACAAAACGTGCTTTTGTGTTTCTTACCTCTGCGGAAAAGAAACGATCAAAATCAAATTCCGCAGCGGAAGCTTGACATGACCTTAACATGGAAAGCGACATTTAAGCTGTCAGAAGTGTCGCGGTGTGAAGACAACGGCCTAACGAGCGATCAGCCTCCGGAACCAATCTGAATCGGCATAATGAAGCGATATTGTTCCTTGTTCGCCACAGGAATTTCTCGCTTCTATTTGTTTGGACAAGGCCGTTCGTATCCGTTGATTTCACCAAACTTTTCAACCTGAATTCGTTCTGCCTTCACTATCAGATCGCGACCGACGCATTTACTGCATTGCCGATCCTAATCGTTTGCGGTGTGTTAATGAAGATTTCGCCGTCGATTGTCTATTAGATTGATGGAGAGCCTGGGCCCTGTTCGCGCCTCTGCCCGTTGGCGCAATAGGTCCCCTGCTTTATCGCATAATTTACTAGTGAATTTCATTCGATCAAACGGCAGGTCAATGTACGAACGCCTCGTCGTTCTGGTCGTAACACATGGGCGATCTCATTTAAGATACAATGCCAGTAGTACGTACAACGGGACGCGAAAATTGGTCTTGCTCTATTCGAAATGCGATTAGGGAGTCGTAGTCACAGCGGCGCGACATGAGAGACCGATTATCGAATCGACAACTAATCTCCGTATGGTAAGCGCCGCCGGTCTTGTGTATTGCGAGCCCACGCATCTCGTTCCACGTCGGAAATATATCGGCATGTCTAATTAGGCGATTATTTGATATGTGTGGCACATGGGAAACGGTTGTCACTGTAAACCGACGGCCCAAGACCCCGCGGGGATCTGTCTGTACTCTGCCGTTCAAAGCAACTGTCGCCACGTCCGACGGCTGAAAATAAATAGAAATCGTTTCCAGCGCACAACAAACAGAACCAATACTCGCGTATCGTCTCTTTATCGACTGTTTATTGTGTAAGCCATGTTGCGATTGGCAAGCCTCATGTTTTGGACTGTACGGCGTCACAATGGCAGAGTTTTTCGATTACGTCATTGTGGTAACGTTTTGGAAAGCTGCGTTAACTTGTGTCTATGTAGCGTAGCAACTGGTTAACGTTAGCGCGATAACATAAGGGAAGTTGCGGAAGCGTAACGATGGAAACACCGACACACGAATCAACGCTTTAAACCCGTAGCTGGCTTATGTGATTCATCACACACTATACCGGAAATTATAGACAGGTTGGAAGGGGTTTTATAAGCACCCTTATGTCCGTTCACTGAACGCATTCCAATCACAGTATGAGTGAGTTTCTTTTTCCGCTGGAGTGGCCAATAGAAAGGGATTGGCCGGTCCAGAACGCCCACGCTTCGCTCGAGGGTTTAGAAAGTAGAATAAGAACCACAGCGGGCGGCTTAAATCGCTTTCATGTTCGGAATTTGATGTACGTAACTCTTGCAGTGCTATAGGCCACCGGTACTTTTATGAGAACAAACACGCACAGTAAGCATTGCAATATGTTTGTAAAGTCGCACTAGGTTTTGGTACTTTTTGGACAACACCAGTAAATTTTGGTACAACACTAGTAAAATTTGAACAACACTAAGAAAAACATTATCAGCGCACTTTTGCAGCATTCCTAATGAGGAGGTTAGTGTGACACATAATCCTTATCACACACCTGTCATGCACTTACACAATACACTGTGAATTAATGCTTGTTCAAAATCAATTTATTCGCTCGTTAGCCGGGGGAGCCGACATGCAAATATTTGGAAAAGCTAACCAAACTGCCGTCCGGAATTTCTTGCACGTTATCACCTTGGTAAATACCTGAGTGGCGCCGACTTTCGTCTCATGCCCGGTCGTAACTAAATTCTAAGTCACGTTCGTAATCGCGGATAAAGTGTCGCAATTTTCTGCTGTAAACGATTTACCAAACCGGAAAATCACTCTCGAATTTCGTAAGTCGGGTATCCTGTCCGGTTTAGCTCGCCTGAAAGGATAAATTTTGCCTAATTAAACTTATGGATTTCGACTATATCAGCGCGTGAGAATGTCGTAACTATTACCGTCGGTCCAAAAATCTGAAGCACTTTACAGTATCTTCGACACCAAGCCAGCACTTATAACGCCGCACCTAAATCTAAAATTCACGTTGCAAAATCCAAACTATAACGTTACGCATATCTATGCAGTTAAACGCGAGGCAAAGTGGAATAGTAATACCTCGCGATATGAATTGGATATTCAGCAATGAACCGAATCTTGTTATCATTTCCCTTATTATGCCTATTGCTATACCATGCGGCGTGGGCGCTACAGGTCGTCGCTAGGACCGCGGCAGTTCACGCTTTGTGGGTCTTTTGAAGGGTCTTATTTCCTGACGCAAGGACTCATCCGTCAGCATTAATATTGTCACAGCAAGTGCGGGGGTGGCGCCGCAACGACCTGCTTATCCCAGCCCTTTGTATACTACACAGAGACCTGTCCTACCGTGCAATGATCTGTCGCAGCGGCCTATTTTAACCGACACAATAGCAAGGCGCATTGAATCACGAAAGAATGCGATAGAAAGAAAAACACCAAGCCTACTCCATGCATAGCGATGTTCGTCGCCACCTGCTTATTTAAAACGACGAAGTTTCGCGGCTTTCCAGCCGCCACAGTGGAGTTACCATTGCGGTCGACTGGCATGTACAACAACACCGCGCCCCCCTCCACAAACATAGCTACAGAAATAGTTTCCAGAAGTGCGGTCTTATCTTGGTGGGAAAACATAAACCGCCCAGCGAAACTTAATAAGGCGCATTGCTCACCCGCCAAATGATGTTTGACATAACCTGCCATACAAGTAGCAAAGGTTCGTAGTCCAACATATACACTTACACCAAAAGCACGCACAAAATCCAAGCTCGAGTCCTCAAATAGGATGCTCATGTGTGCGTTTGTGACGTCACCATGGCCTCATTCCAGTACGGTCTGCTGTTAACTGGTAGGTCTCGTGTATGGAAACCAAGCTTCGTGTTATGACTTTTACATTCGCCATAGCTGATAAGCAAATCGTGTTTTCGAAACTCCCACATACAAATTGAATGCCTCGTGCGAGTTGTGTAACATTTTGCGGCTTGCCTAATTAACTAATCGATGACTGCAGCTGCACGCGGGAATAAAGGGGGTTGGCAAACAAGAAACTTTTCCAGACTTTTGACGTTAAATTTTGGCATCTATCGTCGCAATTCAATTTTGGTGCAATTTCCCGAGCGCCTTGTCACCAGTTCCTAGTCCCGGAATGCTAAAACGATTTCACGTGCACGTTGCGTGCTGCATTCAGGCAATTACGTTTAAGCTACGGATAATCAAGCAGTGCTTTGAATCGGAACGGATCTAAACATAGAATCGCGTCTATCCTGAGCCGACTTATCAAAATAGCCTTGGCGCCCCATTTCAAAACACGGTTCCACTACGTTTGGCATCCAATTAAATCACGGTCGCAGAATTAAACCCCTTCCCTTGCACGCCCGGCCGTTTCCCAAACCTTGAGCGTGCGGAGAAAAAAGCAACTGGTTTGATGCGAAAGGAAGCATGACGGCAAATATGGCATCAGTCGCGTGGACCCAGTAGCAATATAGAATGAGTTATATGAAAAAAGTAGCTATTCATAGTCATAAGCTACACCCACACTGCTACCTATACGAGGCGACCCCAGGGCGGGGCAAATTATCGAATTATCTCTGCTAAACGTGGCTTGTGGGGTGATAAATAATTGAATGATTGGCCGTTACGCTTGGGCCTAGGATTGGGCCTAATCCCTTGAATTGAAAGCCCGGCGTAGAACCTGAGTATTGAGTTAAGCGTGTGATCTGTTTTGGGCCCCACTTTGGCCCATTGTTTATTGTTGAAGCGCCGGCTCCCACACCAAAACGAGTTTACTGCGTGGGGCCTGCATTTTCCGCATTCTTTTCATCTAAGTCGTTTAATTCATTTCGTAAAATGCTGGATTTGAATAAACTTTCCCAGGAACTCACCTTCGCTTGTTGTGCGCCGTCTGATTTGACTCGTAAGGCGGGCGTGGTATTCGTTGGTCCTGAAAAACATTTAGTTTAGAATTGGATAACTATAAACAACTCCTAAAGTAATGCTTCCTGTTTGGAATTTTTGTGACGATGCTTCGCTCCCAAATTTATCTTGGCCGGATACCGTTTAGATGAATCGCGGGCACTTAAAACTTTCAAACGACGCTTTTATATTCTGTTATTCTTTGCTACCACGCTATTGGAAATAGTGACGTACAAGCGTACGGTGTCATAGTCGTTTACAAACTGGACTCATCCGGCGTGTAGACCCGCCCTTTACTACATCGCGATGGGATCCGGGATTTTTCGGCGTGTAGGAAGCAGTGCTTCCGTTATTGTTACTCGCGGTTAAAAAATAGACCACGGTGACCGCTACCGCTAAGTACAGCTGGTTCAGTGGGCTGCCGTGCCTTGAAAAGAAGGTGTAATTCATGGAAATTACATGGAGTATTGACCGTGGCGAGGCTGTGCCTTTCAGCGAGCGAACAGACCTGCGTTTACACGACAACGCCTCGGTTCGTTATGCACGTAATTCTTGTGGAATCCGCCAACCTTGACTGTTTTGCGATTGCTGATACCACCTGCGGCACTTAAACGGCAAAGCGCAATTTGTTTTGATCTGGATGGTGTGTCATCGCGTGCCGGCGTTTTCACCATGTAGCTATTCACGGCTCTCGCAAATCGTTCGGCTTGTATTATTCGGTGTCTGCTTTGAGGAACGCAGTTAATGGTATGGCTGCCTGACCGCCAGCGACGCTGACAACACGCAAACGTGCTTAATACGGCTTTGTATGGTAACATATGTCGTACAGGTAGCTTTAAACGTCATGGGAAAGCAGCGTTACATTGTCAAACCTTTCAGTTCGCATTGTCCTGGTAATTGCAAGGTTAACGATTCAAACAGACGCATGACATATATGGTGCTGGAAATTTTCAGAATGACTGTCGGTACTTTTACACAGTTAAAAAAAAATTTAAGGAATTTCAAAACGTATAGAAAATCGAAAATATATACGAAAAAAGTCACACTGTAAAACCGTTTTTGCATCCAATTTTATTTGTTGTTTGATTTACCAACACGGGCTATCTTTAGAATACCGTTATGTACGCTTCAAAATAATGCTTATTTACAATAAAACTTTTTTTCTTTGGCAATGGGCGAGCCAAGATAAACTTAATCGATTTTTCGGTAATTTTCTGGATCAGGTAAATGCAGTGGAATTTAAATTATATTTAGCTCCTTTGCGGAAGTGGTGAAAATCAGCATGCGACCACAATATCGATTAGGCCTCATCAAATAGAGATCTTGTTCTTATCGTAACATCCGCTCGTTTGGCCTTAATATTAACCATACACGCCTAGAAATGGATACACCTATTGTACAGCAGGGTGATGTTTCTACGAGTACATGTGGCGAGTCAGATTGCATTGATAAATCGCTATTTCTGCATTAACCACAGTCGGATAACGGACCAGTCATTCTCTACTCGCCATTAGCAACTAGCTGCGCCCTAATTCGAGGCAAAATACTTGGATTTCTGCGAAGTCGACCAATTTGACATATCGCGCGGAAGTGGGCATAGAAATAACGAGACCCGGACGCCATGACAGCGAAACCCTTGATATGAGTCATTGCTTTTAGAATATAAATAGAAACATTCGACCAAAAGACGATTCGTTTCAATGTAACGTTAGAAGTTGCGTGCGCGAGTAATCTTTTACAAACACATGGGCGGACGCCGGCAAGCATGGAAGCGGCGAATAAAGTGTCACTTATCATGGCATCTATCATCGTACTCTCTAAGTGAACGTGAAGCCGCAGGACGCGAAACCAATCTCATGCCGCTGTTATTATGGGAAAGTACGCGTAGCTTGTGGCTCGCTAAGTATCGGTCACGCAGCAGGCTGGAATGTGATATACCGATGATAGTAGTCTGTAAATGACTGACCAGAGCATGTTATCGCGCACAACAAGTGCCTCTGCTGTCCCGATAAGTCACAAATTAACTAGCGAAGGTCGGGGGTCGGGCGTGGCTATATTATTAACTCCAAACAACGACACGCAACTATTACTCTTCTAATCGAAGCTACTTTTTAACGAAATACCAACACGGAAATAGCGTGCACTCACGCCGGTTTAACTGACTCTAAATTAATTAACCATATCAAATTAATATCGACGAATAAGTGTAATCAATTTCCACATATTTCTGCAGAAGAAACAGTCGCAAAGGAATTGGAAGAATTAAAACAGCTAATCATCACACAAGAACGAGTTCTTCTTGACCAAAAGAAAAAGGTAACAACAGCCGATGCGGATATTGAGAGAATTGAGGCGGACGTACACCGGTATAGGATACGAGCACATGGGAAAAACTATGTTCAGGTACATGTTACGCCAATAGCAATGATATTTCGCCAATTGCTTGTTAATATGAAATTTTTCAGACCAAATAATAATTCGGGATGTTTTTATAGGACACGTATCTATCCGGTATGGGCGACACCACCGACCCGAATAGCCGGGAAGGCGGCGAACTTGGAGTTCCTTCGAACCGAGTTTCATCTCTCAGGCCCCCACAGTGGGTCAGTGACACTAGAGACACGAAAGCACTCGCCATGTACGTGGCAGCGTGTGAAAAAGTCGTCGAGATGCAACTCAAGATTGAGGAGTACAAGCGGAAGTCCGAGATCGTCCTCCAAGAGATGCAGGACGAGGTGTGGAGAGCGTCCAGCAATCCTACCGGAGAGCAAAAGAATCCTCTCACGGCTGCTGCATCCGCTCTTGGACTTGTTTCTACCAAAAACGCCGGCGATTCAAGCGACGAAGAGTCGGATACACGTCTTGCATCTCTTTCTGTGTCATCCGGAAAGGGAAAGAGCCTTCCTCAAAAAGAGGTACCGGTGGTATCACAGCCAACGCAAAAGGACGGCCTCTCTACCGCAGAGTCAACTCTAGAACTTGAGAAGTCAAGAACCGAATTGGAAGCTAATCTTTACTTAAGTTTGAGGCTTTCATCTGAACTGGAAGAGATGGAACATCGGGCTTTAATCTCTCAAAGACATATTCAGGTAATTGGTGTGCATCAATATAGAAGTAGGGTCTAGGTGGTCATTTACAAGGTTTAACCCTTTACTTTTTCTTTAGGCGAAGGGTGAAGCACTTTTAAACCTAGTACGAGAACTGGCGGCCTCTCCCGAAGGAATCTCACCAGAGCTATGGGAAGAATACGGAGAACTCCTTACTGCGTATGACAACGAAATCTCGCTGCAAAGATACCTTGCTGCGTGTGCGCAGGCAGACCCCAATAGCCCAGCCTTCGCTCCAGAAAATGGGGTACACACACCGCAAGAAAATGACCCTCTTTCGCCGGCAACGTCGGCACTTCATCACGCACTTTCACCCTGGCTATGGTGCGAGCACTGCAAGATGGAGTTGCAGCAACAACAAAACGGACTTCAAACTCCACCTATATCCCCGCACTGGTTCAGCCACGGCGACGTCCCTGCAAATTTCTCAGAGCTGCCTTTACCATCCCCAGCGCCAGTTCCAGCAGCCGCTGCACCTTTACCGTCGCCCAGTCGGTCAACGGCGTCAGTAACCGCCCTGCTTCCCATGCCCCCAATCCCGGATTACCGCAGCGATTGCGAGTACGAGGAGTTGTCAGACGCTGCTGATAACAACAATGCTACCTCGACCATAATTTCAACAGAAGATGCCATTCCACGAGGCATCATACTACGCCACCCAGCAACCCGACGACCGTCACCCCAGACACGGGTAATCGAAGCGCCGTTCACAGCTGAACTAAAGGATTATCTCTCCGTCACCCGAAACAACAATGCAAACAACACTGACGATTCCGGCAATGCGTCAGCGGGAAGCACGAGTAGCTTTGCCAGCAGCGACAGCACAGATATGGGTAGTCGAAATAGCAGTTGCGACGGCGGAAGTCCCAGACCCCTTCCTTCCGTCGGGACCGAAAGCCAAGACTCGGCCACGTCCTCGCCTGCGTTTTTCTCACGCGGAAATGTAAAGCGTGGAAGTTGTCGCAACAGATTCGTTTTCCCTCCACAGTTAAAAGTGACGCAAGACGACCACTTAAAAGCATCTTCCCGTATGTCACCACGATCGCCATCGAGAGCGAACGTACCGAAAAATCGCCCCAGCTTTGCTTCAAAACCTGCGCTTGCCCTTATTCCAGGCACAATTGCTTCTGCGCCGGTCTCACCGGCAGACTTGCGCATTATTAGCATGAACAAGGACGAACAGGATCGTCTTGCCCAGCAGCAGAAACTCATTCGACGAAACAGCGGCCAACGCAGGAAACCAAACCCGGTGCTTTTGGAAAAGCAACAAAACGAACAGTTCGGCAAACGGGGTGGTAGTTTCGGCAAGGGAGCTCTTCCCAGCCATCTTAGCGGAATCCTTAAAAAGCCGATCGTATACAACTCCCACTGCGATGTACGACAGAGCGAACCATTGAAGCGTGTAGCCCTTCACAACGGTGGAGAAATAAAGGGAAAGGGCGGGAAGCATTGCCCTTCTCCGCTCAACCTTCTCTCGGCAGCGGGGGTTGGTCCTGCCCACCATAGATCCCCGGCATCGGCGCCCTGCTCTCCCTTTGTCACTGGTAACCCTCGTAATTTAACGCGTGGGCAAAGGCGACCTAACATTCAATCCGTGACCGGTGGCGTACGAAAAGTTGAAGCGCCGTGCGATAACGATTCGGATACAGGCCTAAGTTCACTACATAGTACTGATTCGGACTTAATTATGTATTCCGAGACACTAGTGTAGCGATCAGCACTTCACAACTACTTCCATCTATTCTCTTTCATATTGTTTATTTTTCCAACCCAAATCTTAATTTAAGCTTTTGCATTTTGCGCCCATGCTTGCATTTCTTGCCCTTTATCGTTTGTCACACCACATGAGCGTATTCTTTTTGCTTTCCCAGCACAGTATTCAGTTTTAGCGGAGTTCTAAAGCTGGCAGTGCTACATACATTAGTTAACACGATTACCTCGTCCATGTAACTTCTCGCGTATTTTTCTACTCTTGGCAATCATGGCCCATTCATTTCGCGTTGTTTTAAGATGAATTAACATTCGTTTTATTTTCCTTCAGCGACAAGAGTGTTACTGTCTTTGCGCCAATTCGTTTACATTCACCTTTTCCTGTTGTATATCTAGTTTAGGGCGGTACCGTCCAGTTCCATCGCGGTTTTATTTTCGCCCCCATGATTTTCCCAGAAATTAAATCGTCCATGTTTGCATTACACGACCGTCCCGTGATAATAAATGAACAAAACGAAATCTTAAAGCTGTGCTTCATGCTACTGAAAAAGCCAAATCAAATAGAGAAGGTAGTAAGACAAGCCATCACGCGAAACAGAACTGAGACGTTATTATGCCAAAATCCAAATCACATGCAAAATTCAATTACATTTAAGGAGGTTTAGTTTTAGATTAACGACGTCTTCGTCGATAAAACGGAAGATATAAGGTTTAACGATTCCAGACAATCGTCCACAAGCTGTTATATAGTACTGAGGTTTTGGGGTAAGATGAATATCGTTATTAAAATATTTATATTTCCTGATCGTCTTTTTAACGATTAACATCCGTTTTGGGGGTCGTGGTGATACAGTTACAGAACCATACTTTGTTTACTACCAAATTAAAAGACAAACGAGATGAAAACATAAATCATTTTATCCCAACCTACTGCAGAACATTAATAGAAGCGTGCGAAGCCTGTCAGATTATAGTTGCGAGATGACAGCAGCAAAATAAGTCCCAAGTGTTCTAAGTGACTTTAGGACGTCTCTGTTTATTTGCTTTTATGGGTATATTACTCAGCTGGTGCTATAAAATGTCCGGTCTTATTTTCCCAAAACTGTTTGCGCTTTATTACAGCCGCTGTCTTAAACGGAACACTATACATCATAAAATGTAGTGACTTGAAAACCCAGCAGAGTAAGGGACTTAAAGTAAATCAAAGGTTTACACCAGTTAAACTTATAATGTGTTCAAAAACGGTTATGGTTTAAATTACGATATCAATTTACTAATATTTTAATGTACGGAAATTACAAGACACCACAATATAAACTTAATGGGCTGTAATTTCAAGATTGCTCTATTACCGTCACGGATCGCCAAGTGTCATAAACAAAAACACCTTTGGCTTAATGCTCTTATACTTTAATGCGGCCAGTAGACCTCTACGTCACATTTATATCTTACAATGTTAAGCCTAAAATCTCGCATTCAATGCCGCTTATGATGAGTGGCTGGTGACGTAAAGAGTTGTAGCGGCTAAAACCGATTTCGGAAATCTCTTACGAGCAAAACTTGGCAGGGCAAAGACAATGCTATATTAGCCGTTACCGAGACCACACATGATTTGATTACTGACCACAAGCCCGTACAGATAAACTGCATTCTGCTGACAAACAAACATATGGTGAAGTGTACAAGTTAGACAAATTACTGGAAGTAGCTCCAAACATACGTCGAAAACTGTGCCAGCAGATAAAGTTTGATGCAGGTATATTTACAAATGGTCCAAATAAATCAAGGCAGCGGTTGTCATTACAATGTAAGCGGTATCATACACATAAGCGAAGTCTTAACCAGAATAAGCTCAAGAACAAATTAAATCCCAATGAAAACACAGAAGGTTTGTACAGCGTTGTCAATGATATATCACATTGGATCTACAACGGAAAGACCTACTTAAGATATAAGCCGTCCGATGTGTGACCTAACAAATTGAAAAGACGTTTCAATTCTAAGTTAAGATGTGCATAAACACTTATTCTAAAACCAGGCATTCGAAAGTGAAAATCTTCAAAAACGAAAACGGGCATTCGAAAAAAAAAAACGAAAAACAAATTTTCGCGAAAATTTAAGATCGATCAAAAACACGCGCGTGTATGACGCATGACCCGGCCAGGCTCTTAAAAGTAACAAGTACTCTGAGGAAATTACGCGTTTTCATTGACGCAAATGCAAGGTGGCGTCGCTTTAATCGTCTCCGATGGACGTTAACTTAATCGGCCGGATCAGTAGCAAGCGGTGAAGCCACGAAAATCACTGTCTCGTGTTGCGGCACCGTACCCAATTCCCATGACTCCGACAGCCGTTCTCAGATAGATTAGGTTTCGGAACACTTCTCAAACTTTGTGCATAGAAGTTGAAACCCCGCGAACATGCAGGCGCGGATGATACCGGACCAAAAATACCCGCATCCAGCACACGGGCCAAAATGCGAGAGATCATTATATGTATATAGTAGGTTGGGGAAAGATGGTACATGTTTTTATTCTCTGTAATCGTCCTATTTGGTTGTAAACAAAGAACGTTTATAAAAATGTAACTGTACGACTTTAAAAACACGGTTTTAAGGGGCTAAATTATTAGTTAAACATTCAGTTATGAAATATGAGATGTTATGTGCTAAAGTATTGATCTTATACATTACTAAAAAGTTACAAATGTACATGTTAAAGAATGCGAAAGTCGAGTAACAATTCTATAAGTTTTAAACGTGAGAATAACAGACCAAAACCACTTGTTTCTATTTTGCACCCAAAAAATGGTTACTTTATTTTTTTGGTATTTTACTTAAATATATAGTAGGGTGGGGGAGACGAGACATCTTTATCACGTAATATCCAAATTTCGTAATCGTGTTTTAAACAATTACCAACTTTCTATGGAGTCATGAGGATATGGTTTTATAATTCTTTGGATGTTCTTTGCTGACTACCAAACGGGACAAGAAAATAGAATAAAAGGGTGTCCCATACTCCGCCACCCTACTATGACAAAAGTGGCGACATAATTACATTCTTTGTCCAGTGGCAACTGTCGAGCGAGAGTGCGGCGTAATAGGATTAGATTTCGTTTTAAGAGTTACGACTTCTAACTGGATTGAACTGGATCGGTGATCGGTCATCTTAACTAGCAGCGTAAACAAGTAACTTCAATTTTCTCCTAAATTTGTTCGGGACGCTTGGAAAGAAAACACCTCAGGACAGCTGGCCCATTTATAACGTCACTAATGTGTAAGAAGATAAGCTAGAAGCCTAAAATCTCTGCTCCATTATTGAAAACAGCGTTAAGTAAGCGGTATAAGTTTCGCAATAAAGGATACTTTTGGGTTTATAACGAAAACAACTTAGCATATATATATAGGTTTATGTTGATGGCGTACAATTTCATTGGCGTTAATCGGCGTTTATAATAAAGTAAGGTAGTGAAAAATGAGACACATTTTCATTTTATTTTCTGGTTCCATTTGGTAGTAAACAATGAACGTTCAAAGAATTAAAAAATCGCATCCTCACGACTCCTATAGACCGTTGTTAATTGTTTAAAACATGATCAGAATATTTGGATATCAAGTGCTAAATGTGTCCCGTTTTTTCCTCACCCTACTATATATGTTTGCCATTATTTTATATGAAATCAACAAACATACGCTTTGATATTGAACCGTTTCACCTTGTATGTGTAACAGTTATTTATTATGGGCCTGAAAATGGAACAATTCTTCAGGAAAATGTCGCAAAATAAGCCGATATTCTTAAACATCGTGGGAATGTGCACGTAAGCAGTGCTTTGCAAGTTGGAAATATCTGCCACCCAAGCTAGATTAAGGATGTACGTGATTACACTTTACATTTGATCCTTGCCTTCACCCCTGACGATATGTAGGTTACGTAACAGCCTCGTGACGTATGTAAGACCGGTGTTCGTCCATATTGAATTACAACACGGAAAAACCTGATGGCGTCTGCCAAATAACACTTCCTCGTAAGAATGCATTTTAGTTTATTTCAAGGTTATATCCGCAACCGAAGCAATTAACAAAAATTCAAACTCGCCATGTACATTGCACTCGATTTCGACCGATTTCTTCAGAAGTTAAATATTCAAAACCTAATTATTTTATACATGTGACCGGTTCATATAGAAGTAATATTTGTACAAAACAACTGGACAACAAACAACTCACTACAAACACAACTAATCACACAACAGAATCGTATTTCGTATTTTGATAACCGTCTTGAAATTTCAACATTTTTTTTACATTTTTTTTTAAAAATTACCAGTATTATTTAAACCAGATTTTAAGTTGGAACTAAACGGAACGGGCACTGAAAGCGACGGAAATACGGAACACGTACGATGACTATGTACATGTCGCATGCATATGTACAAGTAGCGAACTTAAAGGCCTGCACTGGTGAACGCCAAATACACTTTAGAAAATGCACTGTACAGTTTTAGGCTTTCAAACAATTTTTAACTTGGGTTTTAGGAAAATTTTAATCTGGCACTGAATTGTGTATGCCGTGGGGTTAGTTTATTTGTTTTGTGTATTCTTAGCAGTTGGTAACAGTTTCAGAAAGTTTATATGCGATTATAAGCCAAATGTTTATTGTGAGTTATATTATGTGATATAGGGGAATAATATTTATGCGATATAGGCTTTATTTGTATATAGCCATAAGCGGATAAACGAAAGCTGTAAAAGTAAAGCAGTTTATTTACAAGCTGGAAAGATTAAACAAGTTCATAGTTTTTCCAAGAAGAAAGGGAGAGAATATTCTGGAAGGAAGAAGAGTTCAAAGGGAAGAAGGCTCAACCTTGGGCTGAAGGAAAAAAAATAAGTTTAAACTGCTTTGAAGTTAGAAGTCGAAACCTAACAAATATCGCGCAATTAAAATATTTTAAAAACCAGCTCTCGGTCTGCGTGTCTGTTATTTCCCAATTACCAATAAACTCACTTCAACCTACGGTTACGTGTTCACAAGTCACTTACATTTCAGCTCCTTGACGGTGACTTCAGCAGAACACGAGGCCTCGCCCAGTTCATTGATTGCTGTCACCGTGTAATTGCCAGCGTCTCCTGCTCGTGCCCGCCGAATTTCCAGTTGCACAATGCCTGCATTAAGTGCAAGATTAAGCGGTCAGCGGATGCTTTTACATCGAGGTCATGCGGGTCGTGGATAAGCGGCAGGTGACCGGCATTCTCGGTCATAGGAATTTTTAGCCTAATATACACCGCAACCAAATGGGTTGTTTTTTACTAGAAGTGGTAACGTTAAAGTCAAGGTGAATATTCATATAACCGGGAACAGCGACATCTTTTGCCATTAGGTAAATGCCAATACATTTGGAACATTAAAAAATAGCCATTAAAATAGTGTATCAACAAAATATGGGAGTGGAAAATGATTACCAGACCAGATATTTCAATTTGTTTCTAACGTTTAAATTCTTCACCTGTGAATAATCAAACGTCGAAATTACCTCGAATTATACTCAGAGCAGCGTAATCACAGCTGTTATTTTCCCAATAAACACTTCAGTACACGATTCGCGTCATTTATATTAAATATCAATGACATAATGAAAACACCTACCCATGGATTGCGTCATCTTGTACTTCGGGTTGTCAATGATTTCAATTTTGTTCTTAAACCACTTGATTTTAGGGCGGGGGTTGCATTTAAGGGCGCAGCTGAGTGTACCGTTGTAGTTTTCCACGATGCGACGGCCGTTTAGAAGTTGGGTAAATTCAGGTTTCATACGGAAGTCCATGGGAGCATAGTCGGGTTTCTTGTACACGGTTTCTATTAGAAAAAAAAACGTTTTTAGGCTCTAGAGGTCAATGGTTTAGGTTTACACATGTGTATGGTAACAGAATGTACATATCATGTAATATTTGTATTTGTACCATTGGTAATGGGACAACTTTGGCCTAAATCCCATTCGTAGAATGACGTGTCACACTACAGGACCTTACCCACGCAAAAAATATATAATAGAATACTCGTAACACTAATTTCATCGTTACATTAAGTTGTCAATTTCAAAATACCAGATGTTGCAAAATTAAAAAAACGTGTGCATGTGTGTTTTTAGATGTAAATTTTTAGATTTAGATGTAAATTCATATAAATTTTATATACACCGTCACCCACTTTCTTTAGGTATGTTAGCGCTGTCTTTGGTTCCATTTGACTCTCCGGTTCCCACTTCATTAAAAGCTCTCACCCGGAAGAAATAGTTGTTCCCAAGTACAAGGTCGCTTACTTGGCACTGCTTGTGCCGGAGTTTGTCATACACGACGTACCTTTAAAAACAGGAACACACAGTTATTTGTTTTGGCAATACAAACGAAAAGGCAAACAGCTTAATCTGGGAGTTCGGCTGAGTTATATTTAACCACACGATCCTAGCTTAAAATATATACACAATACACAAAACTTGTCGGTTGCAGCGTCTCATCCGCTGTCAAGCGGTAAGCGCAAATTTGCATCCGGAATTTTGTGAAAAGTTCTCCATCATACAAAAGGACTTTGAGTTAAACGAGTTTTAAGCACTCAAAATCTTATCGGAATTTGAAGCATTTGGCCTGTTTAGATAAAATCCCTAAATTTTGGATGTTTTTTCTTATCTCGGCTCCCTTCCAATTTAAGGTGACGTTAAGGTTTACGATTCAGTTATCTTGATAACCGGGGACAAAGAGCTTTGTGGGTGCTCAGGTCGTGTTACTCATTTGTCAAACTTTGCAAAAAGTCGCACTGCATCTTAAGCACTATACAAGGGTCGTAAGCACCTTGCCACTTTGTCATAATAAGTGCTAACCGCAAGGTTTATACCGATTTAAAAAGCGGAACTAAATTTTGACTGATAGTAATTTAGATGTACAAATTTACATCGACCCTGTCCACGCTTCAGGTTTACATAAAAGGAGTTTACACAATAAAGAAAATGAGAGTCAAAATGTTATTCCCTATCACACACTAAGTAACTGCAATATACAAAT